>NC_057387.1:11618095-11918095 GCF_019320065.1 Cervus canadensis
TTTCAACCGGTAAGATGCCTGAGAACCAATCAGATAAAAGCAACATCTGTTGGAGGAGGCCAAGTGATCCAAAAAAGCAAGAAGGCAAGACACAACAGAAGGCTAAAAGGTAGTCTTAGAGGTCTAATAAGAATGTGTCATTAAAGAGGAAATTGAGAAGCTGAAAGACAAGATTGACACTAGCCTGTTAGCACAGTCCAGGAGAAGAATGTCCCCTGACCCGAGAATATGGTTGTTTATCTTGATTTCCGAGGTGGGCATGTCTAAAGATAGTGTATCAGAGCCTGAAGAAATTAGCCTAGTGACAATGACTGAGTGCTCACAAACAGTCATGTGTGTTTCTTCTTCCTGAACATGCCACGAGTCTATCCCAGGTTTGTCTTACTAGATGATACCCCAGCCAGATTCCTGCCCCTACCCTGGCAAGGCGGTGAAGTAAAGTGGAGCTCTGCATTCAGTGAAAATATTACCCCTTGAGTATTTTAGGAGTTGCCAGTTGGCATATGCCTTATTCCCAAAGAACCTGTCCCGTAACTGGCATCTCCTGACCCTTGCGCATTCCAGATTCTAGCAACTCCCAAACTGCTCAGCACGCACATGCTCACTATACATTCCGACAGGAGTCCTGGGCAGCAGTGGGCCTCCAGCCCTGTGGAGCTGGAGCCAAACACCAAGCACCTACATAATCTCCATTTCGGAAGGAGACACTTTTCTCCTGGACTGGAAATTTACCCTGAGGCTACAGCTGCAAACTGGCCACACTCAGCCCCCATTTGGACTTGTTGCCTGGTGGTCCCAGGCTTCTCCAGCCCCACCAGGGCTGCCGGGTGTCCCTTTTATCTCGATGGGGCCATTCTCACAGGGGAAATGATTTATGCCACCCATTCTCACATGAGAAATGATTTATGCCACCTTCACATCAAGGCAGTTAGCAACAGTATGCCTTCTCCATGCCTTTTCTCTTCCTAACTGACTTGTTAGAGAAGACCCCACGGTTCTAGGGGAAGGCAGACCAAGAAGACTGAAAGGAGCCTGGATCTTTGTGAATCTCTGAATGACTCATACTCTGCTGACTGTGTTATGAATAAAAAATAAACATTATTTGTATTAAGTCTGTGAGATGCTGGGGTGGTTTTTTACAACAGTTCAGTCTGACCAACAAAGACATAAATAGTATTTTTAAAAAATCAGTTGCATTTCTTCAAAGATCACCAGAAAATAATTTCTTTTTTTTCTAAATATCATGCATTTTATTTTATTTTTTTAAATAAACAATTTCATTTTATTCTTTTTTTTAATTTTTTTTTTATTTTTTATTTTTTTTGTCATACATTGATATGAATCAGCCATAGATTTACACGTATTCCCCATCCAGATCCCCCCCTCCCACCTCCCTCACCACCCGATTCCTCTGGGTCTTCCCAGTGCACCAGGCCCGAGCACTTGTCTCATGCATCCCACCTGGGCTGGTGATCTGTTTCACCATAGATAATATACATGCTGTTCTTTCGAAACATCCCACCCTCACCTTCTCCCACAGAATTCAAAAGTCTGTTCTGTATTTCTGTGTCTCTTTTTCTGTTTTGCATATAGGGTTATCGTTACCATCTTTCTAAATTCCATATATATGTGTTAGTATGCTGTAATGTTCTTTATCTTTCTGGCTTACTTCACTCTGTACAAGGGGCTCCAGTTTCATCCATCTCATTAGGACTGATTCAAATGAATTCGTTTTAACGGCTGAGTAATATTCCATGGTGTATATGTACCACAGCTTCCTTATCCATTCATCTGCTGATGGGCATCTAGGTTGCTTCCATGTCCTGGCTATTATAAACAGTGCTGCGATGAACATTGGGGTGCACGTGTCTCTTTCAGATCTGGTTTCCTCAGTGTGTATGCCCAGAAGTGGGATTGCTGGGTCATATGGCAGTTCTATTTCCAGTTTTTTAAGAAATCTCCACACTGTTTTCCATAGCGGCTGTACTAGTTTGCATTCCCACCAACAGTGTAAGAGGGTTCCCTTTTCTCCACACCCTCTCCAGCATTTATTGCTTGTAGACTTTTGGATAGCAGCCATCCTGACTGGCGTGTAATGGTACCTCATTGTGGTTTTGATTTGCATTTCTCTGATAATGAGTGATGTTGAGCATCTTTTCATGTGTTTGTTAGCCATCTGTATGTCTTCTTTGGAGAAATGTCTGTTTAGTTCTCTGGCCCATTTTTTGATTGGGTCATTTATTTTTCTGGAATTGAGCTGCAGGAGTTGCTTGTATATTTTTGAGATTAATCCTTTGTCTGTTTCTTCATTTGCTATTATTTTCTCCCAATCTGACGGCTGTCTTTTCACCTTCCTTATAGTTTCCTTTGTAGTGCAAAAGCTTTTAAGTTTCATTAGATCCCATTTGTTTAGTTTTGCTTTTATTTCCAATATTCTGGGAGGTGGGTCATAGAGGATCTTGCTGTGATTTATGTCGGAGAGTGTTTTGCCTATGTTCTCCTCTAGGAGTTTTATAGTTTCTGGTCTTACATTTAGATCTTTAATCCATTTTGAGTTTATTTTTGTGTATGGTGTTAGAAAGTGTTCTAGTTTCATTCTTTTGCAAGTGGTTGACCAGTTTTCCCAGCACCACTTGTTAAAGAGGTTGTCTTTTTTCCATTGTATATCCTTGCCTCCTTTGTCAAAGATAAGGTGTCCATAGGTTCGTGGATTTATCTCTGGGCTTTCTATTCTGTTCCATTGATCTATATTTCTGTCTTTGTGCCAGTACCATACTGTCTTGATGACTGTGGCTTTGTAGTAGAGTCTGAAGTCAGGCAGGTTGATTCCTCCAGTTCCATTCTTCTTTCTCAAGATTACTTTGGCTATTCGAGGTTTTTTGTATTTCCATACAAATTGTGAAATTCTTTGGTCTAGTTCTGTGAAAAATACCGTTGGTAGCTTGATAGGGATTGCATTGAATCTATAGATTGCTTTGGGTAGAATAGCCATTTTGACAATATTGATTCTTCCAATCCATGAACACGGTATGTTTCTCCATCTGTTTGTGTCCTCTTTGATTTCTTTCATCAGTGTTTTATAGTTTTCTATGTATAGGTCTTTTGTTTCTTTAGGTAGATATACTCCTAAGTATTTTATTCTTTTTGTTGCAATGGTGAATGGTATTGTTTCCTTAATTTCTCTTTCTGTTTTTTCATTGTTAGTGTATAGGAATGCAAGGGATTTCTGTGTGTTAATTTTATATCCTGCAACTTTACTATATTCATTGATTAGCTCTAGTAATTTTCTGGTAGAGTCTTTAGGGTTTTCTATGTAGAGGATCATGTCATCTGCAAACAGTGAGAGTTTCACTTCTTCTTTTCCTATCTGGATTCCTTTTACTTCTTTTTCTGCTCTGATTGCTGTGGCCAAAACTTCCAACACTATGTTGAATAGTAGTGGTGAGAGTGGGCACCCTTGTCTTGTTCCTGATTTCAGGGGAAATGCTTTCAATTTTTCACCATTGAGGGTGATGCTTGCTGTGGGCTTGTCATATATAGCTTTTATTATGTTGAGGTATGTTCCTTCTATTCCTGCTTTCTGGAGAGTTTTAATCATAAATGGGTGTTGAATTTTGTAAAAGGCTTTCTCTGCATCTATTGAGATAATCATATGGTTTTTATCTTTCAATTTGTTAATGTGGTGTATTACATTGATTGATTTGCGGATATTAAAGAATCTTTGCATTCCTGGAGTAAAGCCCACTTGGTCATGGTGTATGATTTTTTTAATATGTTGTTGGATTCTGTTTGCTAGAATTTTGTTAAGGATTTTTGCATCTATGTTATTCAGTGAATTGGCCTGTATTTTCTTTTTTGTGGGCATCTTTGTCTGGTTTTGGGAATTAGGGTGATGGTGGCCTCTAGAAATGAGTTTGGAAGCTAACCTTCATCTGCAATTTTCTGGAAGAGTTTGAGTAAGATAGGTGTTAGCTCTTCTCTAAATTTTTGGTAGAATTCAGCTGTGAAGCCATCTGGTCCTGGGCTTTTGTTTGCTGGAAGATTTTTGATTACAGTTTCGATTTCCTTGCTTGTGATGGGTCTGTTAAGATCTTCTATTTCTTCCTGGTTCAGTTTTGGAAAGTTATACTTTTCTAAGAATTTGTCTATTTCATCCAAGTTGTCCATTTTATTGGCATAGAGCTGCTGGTAGTAGTCTCTTATGATCCTTTGTATTTCAGTGTTGTCTGTTGTGATCTCTACATTTTCATTTCTAATTTTGTTAATTTGGTTCTTCTCTCTTTGTTTCTTAATGAGTCTTGCTAATGGCTTGTCAATTTTGTTTATTTTTTCAAAGAACGAGCTTTTAGCTTTGTTGATTTTTGCTATGGTCTCTTTAGTTTCTTTTGCATTTATTTCTGCCCTGATTTTTAAGATTTCTTTCCTTCTGCTAGCCCTGGGGTTCTTCATTTCTTCCTTCTCTAGTTGCTTTAGGTGTAGAGTTAAGTTATTTATTTGGTTTTTTTCTTGTTTCTTGATGTAAGCCTGTATTGCTATGAACCTTCCCCTTAGCACTGCTTTTACAGTGTCCCATAGGTTTTGGGTTGTTGTGTTTTCATTTTCATTCGTTTCTATGCATATTTTGATTTCTTTTTTTTATTTCTTCTATGATTTGTTGGTTATTCAGAAGTGTGTTATTTAGCCTCCACATGTTTGAATTTTTAATAATTTTTTTCCTGGTAAATGTGAGAATCTAATCTTACTGCATCTGTGGTCACGAAAAGATGACTGGAATGATTTCAATTTTTTTGAATTTTCCAAGACCAGATTTATGGCCCAGGATGTGATCTATTCTGGAGAAGGTTCCGTGTGCACTTGAGAAAAAGGTGAAGTTGATTGTTTTGGGGTGAAATGTCCTATAGATATCAATTAGGTCTAGCTGGTCCATTGTGTCATTTAAGGTTTGTGTTTCCTTGTTAATTTTCTGTTTAGTTGATCTATCCATAGTTGTGAGTGGGGTATTAAAGTCTCCCACTATTATTGTGTTACTATTAATTTCCTCTTTCATACTCGTTAGCGTTTGCCGTACATATTGCGGTGCTCCTATGTTGGGTGCATATATATTTATAATTGTTATATCTTCTTCTTGGATTGATCCTTTGATCATTATGTAGTGTCCTTCTTTGTCTCTTTTCACATCCTTTATTTGAAAGTCTATTTTATCTGATATGAGTATTGCAACTCCTGCTTTCTTTTGGCCTCCGTTTGCATGAAATATTTTTTTCCAGCCCTTCACTTTTAGTCTGTATGTGTCTCTTGTTTTGAGGTGGGTCTCTTGTAGACAGCATATATAGGGGTCTTGTTTTTGTATCCATTCAGCCAATCTTTGTCTTTTGGTTGGGGCATTCAACCCATTTACATTTAAGGTAATTATTGATAGGTGTGGTCCCGTTGCCATTTACTTTGTTGTTTTGGGTTCACGTTTATACAACCTTTCTGCATTTCCTGTCTAGAGAAGATCCTTTAGCATTTGTTGAAGAGCTGGTTTGGTGGTGCTGAATTCTCTCAGCTTTTGCTTATCTGTAAAGCTTTTGAATTCTCCTTCATATCTGAATGAGATCCTTGCTGGATACAGTAATCTAGGTTGTAGGTTATTCTCTTTCATTACTTTCAGTAGTCCTGCCATTCCCTTCTGGCCTGGAGGGTTTCTATTGATAGATCAGCTGTTATCCTTATGGGGATCCCTTTGTGTGTTATTTGTTGTTTCTCCCTTGTTGCTTTTAATATTTGTTCTTTGTGTTTGATCTTTGTTAATTTGATTAATATGTGTCTTGGGGTGTTTCACCTTGGGTTTATCCTGTTTGGGACTCTCTGGGCTTCTTGGACTTGGGTGGTTATTTCCTTCCCCATTTTAGGGAAGTTTTCAGCTATTATCTCCTCGAGTATTTTCTCATGGCCTTTCTTTTTGTCTTCTTCTTCTGGGACTCCTATGATTCGAATGTTGGGGCATTTCACATTGTCCCAGAGGTCCCTGAGGTTGTCCTCATTTCTTTTGATCCATTTTTCTTTTTTCCTCTCTGCTTCATTTCCACCATTTTATCTTCTATCTCACTTATCCTATCTTCTGCTTCCGTTAGTCTACTCTTGGTTCCCTCCAAAGTGTTTTTGATCTCATTCATTGCATTGTTCATTTTTAATTGACTCTTTTTTATTTCTTCCAGGTCTTTATTAAACATTTCTTGTATCTTTTCAATCTTTGTCTCCAGGCTATTTATCTGTAACTCCATTTTGTTTTCAAGATTTTGGATCATTTTTATTATCATTATTCTAAATTCTTTTTCAGGTAGATTCCCTATCTCCTCCTCTTTTGTTTGACTTGGTGGGCATTTTTCATGTTCCTTTACCTGTTGGGTATTGCTCTGTCTTTTCATCTTGTTTAGATTGCTGTGTCTGGAGTGGGCTTTCTGTATTCTGGAGGTCTGTGGTTCCTTTTTATTGTGGAGGATTTACCCCGTGGGTGGGGTTAGAAGATTGGCTTGTCAAGGTTTCCTGGTTAGGGAAGCTTGCGTCAGTCTTCTGGTGCGTGGAATTTGATTTCTTCTCTTTGGAGGCAATGGAGTGTCCAGTAATGAGTTTTGAGATGGGTCTATGTGTTAGGTGTGACCTTGGGCAGCCTGTATGTTGACATTCATGGCTATGTTCCTGCGTTGCTGGAGAATTTGCATGGTATGTCTTGCTCTAAAACTTATTGGCTCTTGGGTGGTGGTTGGTTTCAGTGTAGGTATGGAGGCTTTTGGACAGTCACTTATTACTTAAAGTTCCATGTAGTCAGGAGTTTTCTGGAGTTCTCAGGTTTTGGGCTTAAGTCTCTTGCCTCTGGATTTCAGTTTTATTCTTCCTGTAGTCTCAGGACTTCTCCAACTATACAGCACTGATAAGAAAACTTCTAGGTTAATGGCGAAAAGATTCTCCCCCATTAGGGACACCCAGAGAGGTTCACAGAGTTACATGAAGAGGAGGAGAGGGAGGAGGGAGATAGAGATGAGCAGGAGGAGAAAAAGGGGGACTCAAGAGGCGAGAGAGAGATCTACGCAGCTGTCTGTTCCCAGAGTGTTCTCCGTAGCCCAGTCACCTACAAAGATTCACAGAATTGGATTGGGAAGAGAAGGGGAAAGGAGGAAATAAAGGTGTTCTGAGGTAGAAAACAGAGAGTCAAGATTGGGAGAGAATAATCTTCAGTTTAAAAATAGGGCTTCTCTTCTTTTTTTTTTGTAAGGTTATAGTGTATTGAAAATGAAAATTAAGGAGTAGTAGAGGAGTACTAGAGGACTTTAAAAGAAATAAGAGAAAAAGAAAAATAGAAAATAGAAGAGAAAAAGGAAAGAAAAAAAAGAAGAAGGAAAAAAAAGAAAAAAAAAAGAAAGAAAAAAAAATTTTTTTTTCCCTAATTAAAAAAATCGTAAAAATCTATGGAAATGAAAGTTAAGGAGTAATGGGGGAGTAATAGGGGATTTTAAAGGAAAATGAAAGAGAAAAATAAAAAAGAAAAAATGAAAAAGAAAAAATAAAAAAAGGAAAAAAAAAAAGAGAGAGAGAAAAAAGTAAAATTATATCTAGGAGTTTCTCTGGAGCTGTTGCGGTCAGTGTGGGTTTGGCTCAGTTTCAGATAGCTCCTCATTCCAGCTTACACTTCTCGATATCTACAGGCCCCTTCTGGTGTAGTCGGTGTTTTCTAGAGGGATTTTAATCTGTTGCACCAGTCCCTTTTGAGGCGGTTCCCTTTGTTTATTTGGCTTCTGTTTGCCGGTCTCTTCAGAGCCTCATTTCCGCCCTGACACAGGCGGGCGGAGGTGGACTCTTATTCAGGTAGCTAGTTCCGTTGCGCTGCTGGGAGGGGCTGACGCTGCGGGGATGGGCTGGCGCTGCGGGGCGGGGCTGACGCTGCGGGGAGGGGCTTGCGCCTCGGGACGGGCTGGCGCTGCCGGGAGGGGCTGATGCTGCTTTCTCCGTCTGCGCTGCTCAGGCTCCCGGCTGTTCTATATGGAGCGCGCCCCGCGCTGCGCGAGGTTCCAGCCCTCGCGTGTTCCACAAAAGCGCGGAAGGAAAAGCTGCGCCTGCTCTGTGTGCCTTCCCCGTCAGAGCGGTCCAGGCAGCCAGGGGCTTGGTGGGTGCATTCTCCCCAGGTGTGGCGCGCCCACTCCCTTCCGCGGACCCAGTCTCAGTTTCCGCTGGCGCCAGTCGGGTGCGCGCGCCTTCCGCCCTCTGCGTCCCCAGTCCCAGTCCCCGCCCGCGCCGGTCGGGTGCCTGCGCCCTGTGTCTCGCCCCGACCTTCCCCTCCCCCCTGCCTCCTGCCTCTGGCGGGGCTGGGCCCGTCCGCAGCCTGCGACCTCTTCTCTGGATTTTCTCGGTCTCTTTGTTCTGCGAACGGCCGGCAGTGAGTTCGGGCCGGTTAATTTACTCTCTCTCCTTTGGTCTCCCACAGTTCAAGTTGGCACCTCACAGAAGCTCCCCCCGATTGTCCTCAGGGCACTCAGGCCCGGACCCTACTCCAAGCAATGCCACCTAAGATTCCCTTCCCGGGACGGATCTCCGTCCTTAGCGCTTTTGTCTCACTTTTAATCTTTTATATTTTGTCCTACCTCCTTTCGAAGACAATGGGCTGCTTTTCTGGGCGCCTGATGACCTCAGCTAGCGATCAGAAGTTGTTTTGCGAAGTTTGCTCCGTGTTCAGTTATTCTTTTGATGAATTTGTAGGAGAGAAAGTGGTCTCCCCGTCCTACTCCTCCGCCATCTTGGCTCCTCCTCATGCATTTTATTTTTAATTGATATTTAGTCGAGTATAGTTGCTTTACAATGTTGTTAGTCTCTGCTGTACAGCAAAGGGAATCAGCTCCATGTAGACATAGATCCCCTGGTTTTTGGATTTCCTCCCCGTTTGGGTCACCACCGTGCACTGAGGTGAGTTCTGTGTGCTCTCCAGTAGATTCTCATTAGTTATCCATTTTACACGCAGTCCTGTGTATATGTCACCTCCAATCTCCCAATGCATCCCATCCCCTTGTTCTTCCCTTGGTATCTGTATGTTGTTCTCTACACCTGTGTCTCCATTTCTGCTTTGCAAATAACTTTATCTGTAGCATTTTTCTAGATTCCACATGTAAGCACTATTATATGATATTTGTTTTTCTTTCTGACTTGCTTCACTCTGTGTAACAGTCTCTAGGCCCTTCCATGTTTCTGCAAATGGCAAAATTTCATTCTCCCCTACTCCACATTTCTAATGATCATATGGTTTCCTCAAAGCCTTTAGATATCTAGTATTCCATGCTCATTAGGAAGCATGAGATTTGGCCCACACATTTTATTTTTACTATAAATTAACTATAATTAATTAATGTATTTTTTTATTTTGGTGTCTTCCAAGCCCCACCCCTCCTTTTTTTCTGGAAACTATGCAAGGTTCTCATGGAGAATTCTTTGCCAACATGTTTTGGTATACATCTTAAGACCTTTTTTTTTTTTTAAGAACAATTTTGGGATCACAACAAAACAGAATGGAAGGTACAAAGATTTCCCATACACATTTTGCCTTCATGCATAACTTTCATAACATGCATGACTTTCCCCATTCTCTGCATTCCCAATAGAGTAGTATATTTGTTAAAAACAGTGAAGCTACAGTGAAATATCTTTATCACCTAAATTCCATACTTTGCATTAAAATTCACTTTTGATGTTGTTTTATGGATTTGGGTAGATTTATAAACATGTATTTCCCCAAATAGTATCATATTGAATAGTTTCACTACCTAAAAATCCTCATTTATCCTTCACTCTCTTCCCACTCTTAGCAATCACTGAACCTTTTACTGCAAAGCTTTAACTTTTCCAGAAAGTCACATCATTGGAATTGTACAGTATATATGCCTCTCAGATTGATTTCTTTCACTTAGTGATATCTAGTTATGTTTCTTTATAGCTTGTTTATTTTTAGTACTAATATTCCATTGTCTGCATGTGACACTTTTTTGTATCCATTTATCTACTGATATTTATCTACTGAATTCTATGTTGGTGCTTCCAAGTTTTGACAGTCGTGAATAAAGCTGCTATAAACATCTGTGTGTAGATTTTTGTGGGGCCATAAGTTTTAAACTCTTTAGGGCAAGTACTAAGGAGCATTTTACAACAATATAAGCATGATCTCTGTTTGTTTCCAAGGCAAACCACTCAATGTCACAGTAATCCAAGTCTATGCCCTAGTCAGTAATGGTGAAGAAGCTGAAATTGAATGGTTCTATGAAGACCTACAACACCTTCTAGAACTAACATCCAAAAAGATGTCCTTTTCATCATAGGGGTCTGGAATACAAAAATACGAAGTCGAGAGATACATGGAGTAACAGGCAAATTCAGCATTGGAGTACAAAATGAAGCAGGGCAAAGGCTAACAGAGTTTTGCCAAGAGAACTCACTAGTCATAGCAAACACCCTCTTGCAACAACACAAGAGAAGACTCTAAACATGGACATCATCAGATGGGCAATATCAAAATCAGATTGATTGTATTCTTTGCAGCCAAAGATGGACAAGCTCTATACAGTCAGCAAAAACAAAGAGTGTGGCTCACATCATGAACTCCTTATTGCCAAATTCAGATTTAAATTGCAGAAAATAGGGAAAACCACTAGACCATTCAGATATGACCTAAATCAAATCCCTTACAATTATATGGTAGAAGTGACAAATAGATTCAAGGGATGAGATCTGATAGACAGAGTGCCTGAAGAACTATGGACAGAGGTTTGTGACATGGCACAGGAAGCAGCGATCAAGACCATCCCCAAGAAAAAGAGATGCAGAAAGGCAAATGGTTGTCTGAGGAGGTCTTCTAAATAGCTAAGAAAAGAAAAGAAAAGAAGTGAAAGGCAACGGAGAAAAGGAAAGATATACACATCTGAATGCAGACTTCCAAAGAATAGCGAGGAGAGATAAGAAAGCCTTCCTCAGGGATCAATGCAAAGAAATAGAGGAAAACAATAGAATGGGAAAGACTAAAGATCTCTTCAAGAAAATTAGAGATATCAAGGGAACATGTTCTGCAAAGATGGGCACACAAGGGGCAGAAATGGTATGGACCTAACAGAAGCAGAAGATATTAAGAAGAGCTGGCAACAATACACAGAAGAACTAGACAAAGAGTATCTTCATGACCCAGATAACCATGATGATGTGATCACTGGACTAGAGCCAGCCATCCTGGAATGTGAAGTCAAGTGGGCCTTAGGAAGCATGACTACAAACAAAGCTAGTGGAGGTAATGGAATTCCAGTTGAGCTATTTCAAATCCTAAAAGATGATGCTATTAAAGTGCTGCACTCAATATGCCAGCAAATTTGGAAAAACCAGCAATGGCCACAGGACTGGAAAAGGTCAGTTTTCATTCCAATCCCAAAGAAGGGCAATGCCAAAAATGTTCAAACTACTGCACTATTGCACTCATCTCACATGCTAGCAAAGTAATATTCAAAATTCTCCAAGCCAAGTTTCAACAATATGTGAACCATGAACTTCCAGATGTCCAAACTGGATTTAGAAATGACAGAGGAGGAAGAGATCAAATTGTCAACATCCATTGGATCACAGAAAAAGCAAGAGAATTCCAGAAAAACATCTACTTCTGCTTTATTGATTACTCCAAAGCCTTTGACTATGCAGATCACAACAAACTGTGGAAAATTCTTCAAGAGATGGGAATACCAAACCACCTTAACTGTCTCCTGAGAAATCTGTATGCAGGTCACAAAGCAAGAGTTAAAACTCAGCATGGAACCACAGACTGGTTCCATATTGGTAAAGGAGTACTTCAATGCTATATATTGTCACCCTACTTAGTTAATTTCTATGCAGAGTACATCATGTGAAATGCCAGGCTGGGTGAAGCACAAGCTGGAATCAAGATTGTCAGGAGAAATATCAATAACCTCTGATACACAGATGATACCACCCTTATGGCACAAAGTGAAGAGGAACTAAAGAGCCTCTTGATGAAAGTGAAAGAGGAAAGTGAAAAAGCTGACTTAAAACTCAGCATTCAAAAAATGAAGATCATGGCATCTGGTCCCATCACTTCATAGCAAATAGAAGGGGAAATAATGGACACAGTGACAAACTTTATTTCCTTGGGCTCCAAAATCACTGCAGATGGTAACTGCATCTGAAATTAAAAGACGCTTGCTCCTTGGGAGTAAAGCTATGACCAACCTAGATAGCATATTAAAAAAAAAAAAAAAGACATTTCTTTGCCGACAAAGCTCTGTTTAGTCAGAGCTATGATTTTTCCAGTAGTCATGTATGGATGTTAGAGTTGGACTATAAAGAAAGCTGAGCACCAAAGAATTGACGCTTTTGAACTGGGGTGTTGGAGAAGACTCTTGAGAGTCTCTTGGACTGCAAGGAGATTCAATCAGTTCATCCTAAAGGAAATCAGTTCTGAATATTCATTGGAAGGACTGATGCTGAAGCTGAAACTCCAATACTTTGGCCACCTGATGTGAAGAATTGACTCCTTGAGAAAGATTCTGATGCTGGGCAAGATTGAAGGTAGTAGGAGAAGGGGATGACAGAAAATGAGATGGTTGGATGGCATCACTGACTCGTTGGACATGAGTTTGAGCAAGCTTCATGTGTTGGTGATGGATAAGGAAGCCTGACATGCTGCAGCCCATGGAGTCACAAAGAGTCGGACATGATTAAATGACTTAACTGAACTGAAGCATGCCATCCTGACTGCAGTTGATTGATACCAAAAGTAGGCTTATGTCCAAGCTGGATCAATCAATCCTTCCTAGGAGAAATGAACTCTGATGGAAAGTAGATTAGCTTCTCAAAGTAATTGGACTGGTAACAAATTAACCTAGGAGCTGTGGATGGTCATTTTTCCCATAGAACAGAGAATGAGAGGAAATCCTTCCTCAGAGAAATGAATGAACCAGATGCTCAGAGAGGAATATAGATGAGAGACACAGAACAACATTTTACATTTCTGGTTCTCATCTCTTCCTGGACTCCAACTGCACTCCTAGTCTTGTGATCTGTATCAAACTGTTGTAGATTTATAATACATGTATATTATTGGTATATATAATGATTTGTAATATATATTATAGCATAAATATAATATATATTAAAATTATATTGAATTATCTCATTGGTTTTTGTATTTCTAACCAAAATAACACTAACCAAGTTTCCTGTTTTAACTAAAAAAGTGATAATTTACCTGTCTTGTGTAAGTTTAGTCAGATAAGCCCATTGATTCATTATCAGTAATGAATCAATTTTCACTGCATTTATAAAGTCAAGTTTATGGATCTAAACAGATGAGGGCCAAGATCATAACAGAAGTACCACTACAATGTCTTACCTTTGAGTGGTTCTGGCTGGCTGGTTGATCAATCAATTGTTTAAACAAGTGACATTTATAGCTCATGCCCTCCTTTTTAAAACACAGATGAACTGAGGTGTTGCCACCAAGATGGTAATATGGATCATTCCAGACTTCAGTCCTCATAAGAAGACCAACTTGCAACTATCCATAGATAAGATTTAATTATGAAAATCCCAGAACCTGGGAGTGAGACTGAAAAAGAACTGCCTGGGCCACAGAGACTGAGAGGGACTGCATTAGATGGGTAAAAGGAACAGTTCCATTTTGCATCATCCCTCCCCTAGGCTGCCACAGTGCCCCCTGCAAGGGTTTCCCTGGGCCTGGGCCTTGTCCAGTAGGAAGAGAGGTCCAAGGGGAACACTCAGCTTCCCAGCATTGCGAGATGCCTTGCAGGAGTTTCACTTGACTAATGAGATTCACTTAGATCTTCAGTATTTCTTTATCAGGACCACTAGTAATCTATTCAATGGGAGAAGTCACTTAGACCTTAAGCAGTCAATAAGATGGAACCACAATTTGATTTGAATTCATGAAGATATTCCTGATTCAAGATCTAGAGCCAAAATGCTCCTCAGAGATGCTTGGGAAACCAGATAATGTCATTTTTACCCTGCCTGAACCCAAGCTTTCCTCTTTTTGGGTTTCTTTTCTTCTCCTCTGAAGTGATGGCATTATCTCATGGGGCTTAACACATGATGCAGAGAAGGTGATGGCATCGCATTCCAGTGCTCTTGCCTGGAAAATCCCATGGACAGAGGAGGGTGGTGGGCTGCAGTCCATGGGGTCGCTAAGAGTCAAACACGACTGAGCTACTTCACTTTCACTTTTCACTTTCATGCATTGGAGAAGGAAATGGCAACCCACTCCAGTGTTGTTGCCTGGAGAATCCCAGGGACGGGGAAGCCTGGTGGCCTGCCTTCTATGGTGTCGCACAGAGTCGGCCACGACTGAGGTGACTTAGCAGCATCAGCAGCAACACATGATGATGGGATAAGTGTGCCTAATGGCCCAAGTCCAGGTGTTCGCTATAGACTGGTTGTGGGCAGAGTTAGGATGTACCTTCTTGTTGAGGGTCCTGGTCTGGGGCCGTGTTCACTGCACCAGTCAGTGACCTGTTAGAAACCAGGTTGCATACCAGGAGATCAGTGGGTGAGCAAGCAAAGCTTCATCTGTATTTATAGCCATTCCCCATTGTTTGCATTACTGCCTGAGCCTCACCTCCTGTCAGATCATGGGCTGCATTAGATTCTCATAGGAACGCGAACCCTATTGTGAACTGCGAATGTGAGGGATCTAGGCTGATATCCCTTTTGAGAATCTAATGCCGGATGACGTGAGGTGGAGCTGAGGCAGTGATGCTAGCACTGGGGAGCAGCTACAAATATTGATTATCATTAGCTGACAGATTTGACTGCACAGAGACCATAATAAATCAATTACTTGCAGACTCATATCAAAACCCTACCAGTGAGTGGCAAGTGACAATTAAACTGCATCTGGTAGCAGGTATTATAGTGGCAAGTGAGTTGATACACTTCAATTGTACAGCTGCATCTGGTGGCAGGTTTTAAGTAAGAATACAGCACTTCTTTTAGTCCATGTGTGGCCCGCTTATTATATTATTTACCACTTCCATCCGTGTCTTTCCCTCACTCTGTACTTGTCTCAGTCACTTGTTTGGTAAGCCCACAAGCTAACCCTGTGAGGCGAGCAGAAGTAATGCAGCTTAGATTAGGAGTAGGCCTTCCTACTTGGTAAGATTATCAGGCCACCTGGATACAACCAATTAGCTTTCGCTTAACACTGACCGCTGTTTGCCAATTAGGAAATTAGGAATGGGGCGGAAACCCCCAGGAAAGTCCCGCGTGCGCGAAAGTTTTGACCAATGAAATTGCTTTGCAAACGTGTAACCAATCCGCTTCTCACCCTATAAATTTGTGTAACAGCTTGAGCTCGGGGCTCTCTGACCCACACCACTGCGTTGGTTGAGGCAGAGAGTCCTGGCTCGAGTCAGTAATAAACTTCCCTTTCTGCGAGTTGCATTGTCTTGGAGGCCTTCTCTCTTCCCACTCGGGGATTCGGACATCGGGCATAACAACCCTAGCCAAAATGAGTGACAAATGAATGTCACTGGAGGGTTTCTTTGAAAAGGGGGAAAAACCCAATGATGAGATAGCAGAAGACTCTATGACTGCCAACAAAAAGAAAGCTGCATTTAAAAGAAAATACCAAGGGTCCTACTTAAATTATGGGTTCATTGCAAAAGGAGATTCACATTCTCCAAGCCCACTTTGTATAATAGGTGATGACTGGCAAGCCATAAAATGTTCAAAACTGCTTCACTACATGGAGACCAAGCACCCTGCCTTAAAAGACAAGTCTTTAGAGTTTTTCAAAAGAAAAAGAAACATGAACAGAAGAACATAAGCAATTATCGAAGGCCACCACTTCATCAAATGTGTCTTCACTGACAGCATCATTCTTACTGGCTAACCACATTGCTAAAACTAGGAAGTCCTTTAGTGAAGAGTTGATCTTGCCTGTTGCTGAGGATATTTATTGAATCTTTTAGGACTGGCTGAAGTTCAAAAGGTGGCATGTGTTCCTCTTTCAGCTAGCACCATAACTAGAAGAACTGATGAAATAGCAGAGGATATTGAAGCACAATTGTCAGAGAGGATTAATGAGTCAACCAGGTTGCTGAGTCTACCAACATTCATAACAAGGCAACAGTGCTTGTTTCTGTGTGATATATATATGTTTCAGGAGAATGTACATGAGGATATGTTATGTACACTTTTGTTGCCAACCAACATCACAGCTGCAGAACTATGCAAGTTTTGGAATGATTACATATCAGGAAAACTGCATTGGTCATTTTGCATCAGTATACACACCAACAGAGCAGATACCATGGCTTCCTGGTTTCACCACTCAGATCAAAGAGGTCACTTTTGAATGTGAGTCTTTACACTGTCATGCATAGAGAAAACCTGGTTAGCCAAAAAATGTCACCTGAACTTAACAACATTTTGAAGGATGCAGGTAAAATGATCAATCACATTAAAGTACACATCCTTAACTTACATCTGTTCATGTAGCTCTATGAGAAGATGGGCAGAACACACACATCTTCTCTTATACACAGAAGTGAAGTGGCTTTCTAAAGGCAGATCACAGGCCAGAGTTTTTGAGTTATGAGAGTTGCTACAGAGATTTCTTTTAGAAGAACTGTCACCACTGGTAGCACATTTCAGTGACAAAGAATGGGTTACAAATCTTGCTCACTTGTGTGACACATTCAGCCTGCTCAACGAACTCCATCTGTCACTTCAGGAGAGAATAGCGACTGTGTTCAAGTCAGCAGATAAAGTGACTGCATTCAAAGCCAAACTGGAATTATGGGGGCAATAATTGAACTTTGGGGTTTTTGTCATGTTTCAAATATTAGCAGAGTTTTTGAAAGAGATTGAGCCAGGGCCTTCTTTCTCCCAGATGGTTCATGATCATCTATCTCAGCTTATAAAAGAGTTTGAGCATTACTTCCCAACCACAAAAGATCCTCGAAGTGGGGAGGAATGGATCTGCAGCCCATTTGTGAATATGTCAACGGAATTGACTTTTTCCGTGTGAGAAGAAGATCTACTGCTTGAGATCGCAAATGACAGTGGCTTTAAAAATGTGTTTAAGACGACTTCAAATGTCCATTCATTCTAGATTAAAGTTAAGGTAGAATATTTTGTGAAAGTGAAGATGAAAGTCGTTCAGTTGTGTCTACTCTTTGTGACGCCATGCACTATACCCTGCCAGGCTCCTCTCTGTCCATGTAATTCTCCAGGCCAGAATACTGGAGTGGGTAGCTGTTCCCTTCTCCAGGGGGTGATTGAACCCAGGTCTCCACATTGAGGGTGGATTCTTTACCATCTGAGTCACCCGGGGCTGCTGCTGCTTATTCGCTTTAGTCGTGTCCGAATCTGTGCGACCCTATGGACTGCAGCCTTCCAGGTTCCTCGGTCCATGGGATTCTCTAGGCAAGAGTACTGGAATGGGTTGCCATGCCCTACTTGAGCCACCAGGGGAGACTGCTACAGAAGCATAGGAAAACCTGTTTCCTTTTCCATTTCAGTGACACAGAATGGGTCGCAAATCTTGCTTACTTGTGTGACACATTCAGCCTGCTCAATGAATTCAATCTGTCACTTCAGGGGAGAATGCCAAAGGCTTTTCCTGCAGGACAGCAACCAAAATGAGATTACAGAGTAGACTGGACATAAGCAGCACACTTCAGGTGTCACGGTCTCCTATCACTCCCTAGATGGGACTGTTTAGTTCCAGGAAAACAAGTTTAAGGTTCCCACTGATTCTGCATTATCTTGAGTTGCATAACTATTTCATTATATATCACAATGTACTACTAATAAAAATAAAGTGTACAATAAATGTAATGTACTTGAATCATCCTGACACCACGCCCCTCCTGCAGTCTGTGGAAAATTTTCTTCCATGAAATATGTACCTGGTGCCAAAAAGGTTGGGGGCCCCTTGCCTAGGGTAGCTGTGTCCAATAGATACATAATAGTACATAGTATAAGCCACATATATAATTTAAAATTTCTTAGTAGCTAGATCATAAAAAGTTTTTTAAAAAGAATAGGTGGAATTAGTTTTAACAATATATTTTACTGAACTCAATTCACCCAAAATATTATCATTTAAAAGTTAATCAATATAAAATAATTAACCAGGTACTTTACAATCTTTTTTTTTCCCCCTTCACTAAGCTTTCCAAATTCAAAATGTAATTTATACTCACTGTGCATCTCAGTTTGGACTAACTATATCTCAAACACTCAAAACACATTTGTTGTTAGTTTCTATTGTGTTTGATAGCAGGTGTAGACTCTCCACTTTTTCCTCTATATCTGTGACTATTTCAGTCATCACTAGTCACACTTGACTGTGTCTTGTTTATATCTCTCTCTTCTCTTAGTATACTGTGGGTTTCTGACACTTAAGAAACACGCCTTAAAAAAATTTCTGTAAATCCAGCATGCTGTATGGTTCATGGCACATGTTGCCATTTTCAGAGACCAATAAATAACACCCCTTTCTTGCTCACTCAAGTTTGAAACAAACTGAGAGCAGGAGTCATGTAGAGGGGAATCAAATTTCAGCTTTCTCCCCAATGAAAATTATCTGAAGTGGCTTCAGTTATGTGACCTCAGTGGGTTCGCTGATAACTCACTACTGTACTAGGTAGGTTTACCATCCCAGCCACAGGCAGTCTGGACAGCCATGGGCTTCTGAAACAGGTACAGACTCCTTTCGTACGGATGGTGGCAGATTAGAGCATGATGAAGCCTGCCAGCTCAAAGAGAAAGCTCAGGTGGCACCAGGGAAGGCATGCTCAATTGTTTCTCCTAAATTTGTCAATCAAATATTAAAGTCACATCTCCTTGATAATATTCTTCTTGAAGTATGAAGAGAAAATCTCTCCTTTTTATGAAACCAGAGGAATGGAGGAATATCAGTCCAGAGTAGAGTTCCAATAAATAAATGAATAATATTAATTTGAAGACAAAGTCAAAGTGATAATGCATATTTGTAGCCAGTCAGTTAAGTCATTCAATCGTGTCCGACTCTTTGCGACCCCATGAATCGCAGCATGCCAGGCCTCCCTGTCCATCACCAACTCCCGGAGTATATTCAAATTCATGTCCATAGAGTCGCTGATGCCATTAAGCCATCTCATCCTCTGTCATCCCCTTCTCCTTCTGCCCCCAATCCCTCCCAGCATCAGGGTCTTTTCCAGTGAGTCAACTCTTCATATGAGGTGGTCAAAGTACCTGGCCAAAAATTCGTTGTGTGACTGTATTAGCTTTCCCTATGATAATAAATGGGAATATCGTTCCTTTTCTCCTTTGCTTTTCACTTCTCTTCTTTTCACAGATATTTGTAAGGCCTCCTCAGACAACCATTTTCGCTGTTTTGCGTTCCTTTTCCATGGGGATGGTCTTGATCCCTGTCTCCTGTACAATGTCACGAACCTCCATCCATAGTTCATCAGGCACTCTGTCTAACAGATCTAGTCCTTTAAATCTATTTCTCACTTCCACTGAATAGTCATAAAGGATTTGATTTAGGTTATACATGAATGGGTCTAGTGGTTTTCCCTACTTTCTTCAATTTAAGTCTGAATTTGGCAATTAGGAGTTCATGATCTGAGCCACAGTCAGCTTCCAGTCTTGTTTTTGCTGACTATATAGAGCTTCTCCATCTTTGGCTGCAAAGAATATAATCAATCTGATTTTGGTGTTGACCATCTGGTGATGTCCATGTGTAGAGTCTTCTCTTGTGTTGTTGAAAGAGGATGTTTGCTATGACCAGTGTGTTCTCTTGGCAAAACTCTATTAGCTTTTGCCCTGCTTCATTCCATACTCCAAAGGCCAAATTTGCCTGTTACTCCAGGTGTTTCTTGACTTCCTACTTTTGCATTCCAGTTCCTTATAATGAAAAGGATATCATTTTTGGGCGTTAGTTCTAAAAGGTCTTGTTGGTCTTCATAGAACCGTTGAACTTCAGCTTCTTCAGCATTACTGGTTGGGGCATAGGCTTGGTTTACTGTGATATTGAATGGTTTGCCTTGGAAATGATAGAGAACCTTCTGTCGTTTTTGAGATTGCATCCAAGTACTGCATTTTGGACTCTTGTTGACCATGATGGCTACTCTATTTCTTCTAAGGGATTCCTGCCCACATTAGTAGATATAATGGTCATCTGAGTTAAATTCACCCATTCCAGTCCATTTTAGTTCGCTGATTCCTAGAATGTCGACATTCACTCTTGCCATCACCTGTTTGACCACTTCCAATTTGCCTTGATTCATGGACCTAACATTGCAGGTTCCTATGCAATATTGATCTTTACAGCATTGGACCTTGCTTCTATCACCAGGCATATCCACAACTGGGTATTGTTTTTGCTTTGGCTCCATCCCTTAATTCTTTCTGGAGTTATTTCTCCACTGATCTCTAGTAGCATATTGGGCACCCACCAACCTGGGGAGTTCCTCTTTCAATATCCTATCATCTTGCCTTTTCATATTGTGAAAAGGCAAATAGCTGTGAAAAGAAGAGAAGTGAAAAGAAAAGGAGAAAAAGAAAGATATTCCCATTTAAATGCAGAGTTCCAAAGAATAGCAAGGAGAGATAAGAAAGCCTTCCTCAGTAATAATGCAAAGAAATAGAGGAAAACAACAGAATGGGAAAGACTAGAGATATCTTCAAGAAAATTATAGATACCAAGGGAACATTTCATGCAAAGATGGGCACAATAAAGGACAGAAATGTTATGAACCTAACAGAAGCAGAAGATATTAAGAAGAAGTGACAAGAATACACAGAAGAATTGCACAAAAAAGATCTTCATGACCCAGATAATCACAGTGGTGTGATCACTCACCTAGAGCCAGACATTCTGGAATGTGAAGTCAAGTGGGCCTTAGAAAGCATCACTATGAACAAAGCTAGTAGAGGTGATGGAATTCCAGTTGAGCTATTTCAAATCCTGAAAGATGATGCTGTGAAAGTGCTGCACTCAATATGCCAGCAAATTTGGAAAACTCAGTAGTGGCGACAGGACTGGAAAAGGTCAGTTTTCATTCCAATCCCAAAGAAAGGCAATGACAAAGAATGGTCAACCTACCACACAATTGCACTCATCTCACATGCTAGTAAAGTAATGATCAAAATTCTCCAAGCCAGGTTTCAACAATAGGTGAACCATGAACCTCTGGATGTTCAAGCTGGTTTTAGAAAAGGCAGCGGAACCAGAGATCAAATTGCCAACATCTGCTGGGTCATCAAAAAAGCAAGAGAGTTCCAGAAAAACATTTATTTCTGATTTATTGACTCTGCCAAAGCCTTGGACTGTGTGGATCACAATAAACTGGAAAATTGTGAAAGAGATGGGAATACCAGACTGCCTGACCTGCCTCTTGAGAAACCTGTATGCAGGTCAGGAAGAAACAGTTAGAACTGGACATGGAATAACAAACTGGTTCCAAATAGGAAAAGGAGTACATCAAGGCTGTATGTTGTCACCCTGTTTATTTAACTTATATGCAGAGTACATCATGAGAAATGCTGGGCTGGAAGAAGCACAAGCTGGAATCAAGATTGCCAGGGGAAATATCAATAACCTCAGATATGCAGATGACACCACCTTTATGGCAGAAAGTGAAGAGGAACTACAAAGCCTCTTGATGAAAGTGAAGGAGGAGAGTGAAAAAGTAGGCTTAAAGCTCAACATTCAGAAAACTAAGATCATGGCATCTGGTCCCATCACTTCATGGGAAATAGATGGGGAAACAGTGGAAACAGACTTTTTGGGGGCTCTAAAATCACTGCAGATGGTGATTGCAGCCATGAAACTAAAAGACACCTACTCCTTGGAAGGAAGGTTATGCCCAACCTAGATAGCATATTAAAAAGCAGAGACATTACTCTGCCAAAAAAAGTCTGTCTAATCAAGGCTATGGTTTTTCCAGTGGTCATGTATGGATGTGAGAGTTGGACTATAAAGAAAGCTGAGCACGGAAAAATTGATGCTTTTGAACTGTGGTGTTGAAGAAAACTATTGAGAGTCCCTTGGACTGCAAGGAGATCCAACCAGTCCATCCTAAAGCAGATGAGTCCTGGGTGTTCATTGGAAGGACTGATGCTGAAGCTGAAACTCCAATACTTTGGGCACCTCAGGCGAAGAGTTGACTCATTGGAAAAGACCCTGATGTTGGGAGGGATTTAGGGCAGGAGGAGACGGGGACGACAGAGGATGAGATGGCTGAATGGCATCAGCGACTCAATGGACATGAGTTCGAGTAAACTCCGGGAGTTGGCGATGGACAGGGAGGCCTGGCATGCTGCGATTCATGGGGTTGCAAAAAGTCGGACACGACTAAGTGACTGAACTGAATTGATGATAATAAACCATATCAGTATCTCACGACTTACAGTGTAAACGTTTATTTCTTTCCCAGACTAACTGAGGGCTTCCCTGAGAACTCATTTGGTAAAGAATCTGCCTGCAATGCAGGAGACCCTGGTTTGATTGCTGGGTTGGGAAGATCCCCTGGAAAAGGGAAAGGCTACCCACTCCAGTATTCTGGCCTGGAGAATTCCATGGACTGTATAGTCCATGGGGTCACAGAGTCGGACGTGACTGAACGACTTGCACTTTCACTTTCAGACTAACCGAAGGTTGCAGGTAGTTGGGTTTTCCTATGTTCCTCTGCTCTCAGTATGGTTTGGCTTTGGCTATGGGCTGGGTTCAGGTTTCCTTTGTCATCTCATTCTAGGAAACAGGTTGAAGGAGCAGTCAAGCCAAACCATGCAACTGCAATTAAGTATCTGGTTGCAGCAAATATCTTATACATTTAAGTCCCTTTGGCCAATGCATGTCCTATAGCCAAGCCAAAAGCCAGTGAATTAGGGACATCCACTTCTCCCAAAGGATGCTTGAGCAAATCACCTGACCATGAGAAAGTGCATACAATTCTCTTAAGGGTAGGGAGCCAATGGAGGCAGTAATCCAGTCTACTACAGTGACTAGTAACAAGTTTCTTCTCCTCTATGGACCACATTTTCTTCATTTGCAATATATAGAGATGAAATTTCCTGTTTTTTTGACTGCATGTCTGGGCCCCATAGCCCAACCAAGTTGGTTAAAATTAACCAACACAGCTTCTGCTGCAGAAACTAGTGTTTGTTAGATATGACTCATGAGAACTGCAGACCTCTACTCTGTGTGGTGGTGTGGTACTTCACTCTCTAAACTCTTGCATTTGAGTTCAAATCACCTCTGTGCCCTCATTACTGATTTATGTAGCAAAAGATGCTGATTTTCCAGTAGAAGCATCCTTTTGTGTAAATTGTTATTCTGATGTTGGAGCCCCAGTGACAGCATTCATTTTCATATTCCTCTCCTTTCTTAGTGGTGTGCCCTTTCACCCACTGCCTCTTTAATCTGCTCGTATCCCCATTGACCTCATTAGAATCTTTGTGGGTGGGCTCATGGTTTTTCATTTCATCATAGTATTGCATAACTTAAATGTGTGTTCCACTTCTTAGTAGATATGTATGGGTTAATGTTATAAAAATAAATATGTTAGGACTTAATAAAGAATGCCCTTTTTAAACCCATGAAGAAGAAAGGGACAGATATTTTTATCTGAAGAAAATGTGAAGGCACGCATTTGAGCACAGGAAAGAGGTGTGAAACAGCACAGAGTAAGCAGAAACTTATGCTCTGAGTTCAGAGGGCTTCACATTGCTCATTGAGCGTTATGACTTGTCCTGAAACTTTAAACTAGGCAAATTCATCCCCATACAGGCTTTCCCAAATCAATAAACAAAGCTGTGGCACACCTGTCTTGTTTGTAGCAATTTCCTAGGGGGCTTTAGTCTAGTCCCAACATTGCTCCCTCTTCCCTCCATCTTTGCCCATCATTGACCATTTGTTTCTTTCTTTTTCTGTCAGGTTCCTCTATCCATGGGATTCTCCAGGCAAGAATACTGGAGTGAGTTGCCATGCCCTTCTCCAGGGGATCTTCCCAACCCAGGGATTGAACCTATTCTCCTGCAAGGCAAGCAGATTCTTTACCATCTCAGCCACTAGGGAAGCCCAAATATTACCTACTCTTTTACAAATTCATTTCTTATTTAGGTTATTATTAGACCATTTGTTTCTTTTCTTAATCTTCCTCTTTGGACTCGATACCTGGACTTGGATGTCAATACCGAAAAGCATCTTCCCATATCCCCTAATACATTAGCTTCCACACATTCTTACTCCTAGATACTCAAAGATTCAAGAAATGTTGAAAATTAAGATGGCTTATTCCCTTCTAATCCATAGTCTGAGTTACATACAGTCTTCAAGTGTGGAGAATTGGTGGCCCCAAAGTGCTAAAGGAAGAAATGGAAGAGATTACAAATATCTTAATTTTGGGTGACAGGAGGAACAATATCATAAACGCCAGGGTTAGTGATAATGGTGAACTTACCTCAAATGCCCAGAAGATAATTTGCATATGCATAGTTCCTGTATTTTGCTTATAAATGTTTCCTGGTTTGTAATTTCCATGATTTTATTTTTCAGTTGTTTCATGCCCACTTATTGGTACCCTGTGAAAGTTTAAATACGGAAGCTAGTATCTTATAAATTGTTGTTATTGGATAGCAGCCATTCTGACTGGCATGAGATGGTACCTTATTGTGGTTTTGATTTGCATTTCTCTGATAATGAGTGATGTTGAACATCTTTTCATGTGTTTGTTAGCCATCTGTATGTCTTCTTTGGAGAAATGTCTGTTTAGTTCTTTGGCCCATTTTTTGATTGGGTCAATTTATTTTTCTGGAATTGAGCTGCAGGAGTTGCTTGTATATTTTTGAGATTAATTCTCTGTCCGTTGCTTCGTTTGCTATCATTTTTATCCCATTGTGAAAGCTGTCTTTTCACCTTGCTTAGAGTTTCCTTTGTTGTGCAAAAGCTTTTAATTTTAATTAGGTCCTATTTGCTTATTTTTGCTTTTATTTCCATTACTCTGGGAGGTGGGTCATAGAGGATCCTCCTGTGATTTATGTTGGAGAGTGTTTTGCCTATGTTTTCCTCTGGGAGTTTTATAGATTCTGGTCTTACATTTAGATCTTTAACCCATTTTGAGTTTATTTTTGTGTATGGTCTTAGAAGTGTTTTAGTTTCATTCTTTTACAAGTGGTTGACCAGTTTTCTCAGCACCACTAGTTAAAGAGATTGTCTTTTTTCCACTGTATATTCTTGCCTCCTTTGTCAAAAATAAGGTGTCCACAGATGTGTGGATTTATCTCTGGGCTTTCTATTTTGTTCCACTGATCTATATTTCTGTCTTTGTGACAGTACCATACTGTCATAAATGATGATTGTAGCTTTGTAGTAGAGCCTGAAGTCAGACAAGTTGATTCCTCCAGTTCTTTTCTTCTTTCTCAAGATTGCTTTGGCTCTTCGAGGTTTTTTGTATTTCCATACAAATTGTGAAATTATTTGTTCTAGTTCTGTGAAAAATACCATTGGTAGCTTGATAGGGATTGCATTGAATCCATAGATTGCTTTGGGCCGTATACTCATTTTCACTGTATTGATTCTGCTGATCCATGAACACGGTATATTTCTCCATCTATTTGTGTCCTCTTTGATTTCTTTTGCCAGTGTTTTATAGTTTTCTATATATAGGTCTTTTGTTTCTTTAGGTAGATATATTCCTAAGTTTATTCTTTTCATTGCAATGGTGAATGGAATTGTTACCTTAATTTCTCTTTCTGTTTTCTCATTGTTAGTGTATAGGAATGCAAGGGATTTCTGTATGTTAATTTTATATCCTACAACTTTACTATATTCATGGATTAGCTCTAATAATTTTCTGGTAGAGTCTTTAGGGTTTTCTATGTAGAGGATCATGTCATCTGAAAACAGTGAGAGTTTCACTTCTTCTTTTCCTATCTGGATTCCTTTTATTTATTTTTCTGCTCTGATTGCTGTGTCCAAAGCTTCTAAAACTATGTTGAATAATAGTGATGAGAGTGGGCACCCTTGCCTTGTTCCTGACTTTAGGGGAAATGCTTTCAATTTTTCACCATTGAAGATAGTGTTTACTGAGGGTTTGTCATATACAGCTTTTAGTATGTTGAGGTACGTTCCTTCTGTTCCTACTTTTTGGAGGGTTTAATCATAATTGGATGTTGAATTTTGTCAAAGGCTGTCTCTGCATATATTGAGATAATCATATGGTTTTTATCTTTCAATTTGTTAATGTGGTGTACTACATTGATTGATTTGCAGATATTAAAGAATCCTTGCATTCCTGGGATAAAGCCCACTTGGTCATGATGTATGATCTTTTTAATATGCTGTTGGATTCTGTTTGCTAGAATTTTGTTAAGGATTTTTGCATCTATGTTCATCAGTGATATTGGCCTGTGGTTTTCTTTTTTTGTGGCATCTTTGTCTGGTTTTGGTATTAGAGTGATGGTGGCCTTATAGAGTGAGTTTGGTTTACCTTCCTCTGCAATTTTCTGGAAGAGTTTGAGTAAGATAAGTGTTAGCTCTTCTCTACATTTTTGGTAGAATTCAGCTGTGAAGCCGTCTGGTCCTGGGCTTTTGTTTGCTGGAAAATTTCTGATTACAGTTTGGATTTCCTTGCTTGTGATGGGTCTGTTAAGATTTTCTATTTCTTCCTGGTTCAGTTTTGGAAAGTTATACTTTTCTAAGAATTTGTCCATTTCTTCCAAGTTGTCCATTTTATTGGCATATAGTTGCTGATAGTAGTCTGTTATGATCCTTTGCATTTCTGTGTTGTCCATAGTGATTTCTCCATTTTCATTTCTAATTTTGTTGATTTGATTCTTCTCCCTTTGTTTCTTGGTGAGTGTGGCTAATGGTTTGTCAATTATTTTTATCTTCTCAAAGAACGAGCTTTTGGCTTTGTTGATTTTTGCTATGGCCTCTTTAGTTTCATTTGCATTTATTTCTGCCCTAATTTTTAAAGATTTCTTTCCTTCTGCTAACCCTGGGGTTCTTCATTTCTTCCTTTCTAGTTGCTTTAGGTGTAGAGTTAGGTTATTTATTTGACTTTTTTCTTGTTTCTTGAGGTAAGCCTGTATTGCTATGAACCTTCCCCTTAGCACTGCTTTTACAGTGTTCCGTAGGTCTTGGGTTGTTGTGTTTTCATTTTCATTCATTTCTATGCATATTTTGATTTATTTTTTGATTTCTTCTGTGATTTGTTGGTTATTCAGAAGTGTGTTGTTTAGCCTCCATATGTTGGAATTTTTAATAGTTTTTTTTTTTTTCCCTGTAATTGACATCTAGTCTTACTGCATTGTGGTCAGAAAAGATGCTTGGAATGATTTAAATTTTTTTAATTTACCAAGGCTAGATTTATGGCCCCAGATGTAATCTGTCCTGGAAAAGGTTCCGTGTGCACTTGAGAAAAACGTGAAATTCATTGTTTTGGGGTGAAATGTCCTATAGATATCAATTAGGTCACCCTGGTCGGTTGTGTCATTTAATGTTTGTGTTTCCTTGTTAATTTTCTGTTTCGTTGATCTATCCATAGGTGTGAGTAGGGTATTAAAGTCTCCCAATATTATTGTGTTACTGTTTTTTTTAAATATAAATGTATTTATTTTAATTGGAGGCTAATTACTTTACAATATTGTAGTGGTTTTGCCATACATTGACATGAATCCACCAAGGGTGTACATGTGTCCCCCATCCTGAACCCCCCTCCCACCTCTCTCACCATCCCATCCCTCTGGGTCATCCCAGTGCACCAGCCCTGAGCACCCTGTCTCATGCATCGAACCTGGTCTGGCGATTTGTTTCACATATGATAATATACATGTTTCAATGCCATTCTCCCAAATCATCCCACCCTCTATTGTGTTACTGTTAATTTCCCCTTTCATACTTGTTAGCTTTTGCCTTACATATTGTGGTGCTCACAGAGTTACATGGAGAAGAGAAGAGGGAGGAGGGAGATAGAGGTGACCAGGAGAAGAGGGGGAATCAAAAGGGGAGTGATAGATCTAGGCAGTACTCTGTTCACTAAGTGTTTTTCACAGCCCAGAACACACACAGAGATTCACAGAGTTAGGTAGAGAAGAGAAGGGGGAGGGAGGAGATAGAGTTGACCTGGGGGAGAAAAAGGAGAGTCAAAAGGGGGAGAGAGTAATCAAGCCAGTAATCACACTCCTAAGTAAAAATGAGTACTGAAGATTGGATTCTTAAATGTACAAAATTAATAACAAATACCAAAAAAGCAAAGATTAAAAATCTAGAGTAGAGGTTAGACTCTCAAAAATACAATATTAAAAAAACAAACAAACAAAATCACAAAAAGTATAAGAAATATATGTGAAGTTTGCTTTAAAAATGAGGTCCTCTTTTTTTTTTTTTTTTTTTTTTGGCAAGGTAATAGTAGGTTATAAAAATGAAAATTAAAGGAGTAATAGAGGACTTTAAAAAAAGAAAAACATTTAAAAAATGATAAAAGTAAAAATATATCTAGGAATTTCTCTGGAGCTGTTGTGGGCAGTGCATGGTCAGTTCAGTTTCAGACAGTTCCTTGTTCCAACTTATATATCTCAATATCTATAGGCCCCTTCCAATGTAGTAGGTGTTAACCACAGGGATTTTAATCTGTTTCACCAGTCACTTCCAAAGCGGTTCCCTCTGTTTATTTGGCTTCTTCTGTTTGCAGGTCTCTTCAGTGTCTAATTTCCACCCTGACATAAGGGGGCGAAGGTGGTCATTTGTTTAGGCACACTTGTTCAGTCATGCTGTGAGGAGGGAGGATCACTGCAAACAAATATCACTGGCCTGTGTAGGGAGTGCTCGCAGTGTCTCGGCCACACTGGGTTTGCCCCTGCTCATGGCGTGTGTGCTTTCCCAGTCTACACTGTTCAGGCTCCAGGTTGCTCTGCAGGGAGCAGGCCCTGGATTGTGTGCGCTTCCCAGGTCTAAGCCGCTCAGGTTCAGGTTCTTGGGTACTCCACAAAGGCGCTGACTCGGTTGGGCCAGTGTTTTGTGCCCTTCCCAGGTCTAAGCAGCTCAGGTGACCAGGTGCTTGGTGAGCGCAGTCTCCCCAAGCGGCGAGTGCATCTTATCTCCTCCCCAGTTCTAGCCGCTCAGTTTCCTGGGTATGCAGTGGGAGTGCCATCTCAGGTGTGATGTGTGTCTCCTCTGGGGAGGTGATCTCTGGCTGCGACCCTCCTGGCAGATTTCAACCGTCCAGAATCCCAGGAAGTCTTGGTTAGAAATTGGAAGTCTGGTCACAGTTTGGTAGAGGATGCCATCTCTGGGGCTGAGTTTGCCCCTTTCCGGCTCTGGCTGGCACTCGTCTGCCCCCTGTCTCCAGCGGGGCATGGGCCCGTCTGCATCCTGCTAGCTCTCCTCTGATATTCGCTCAGTCCTGTGATCTGTGAGTGGGCCGGCAGTGCCTCAGGTAAGCGCTTTTCTCTCTCTCTCTCTCTGCCACCCCCCCCCCCCCAGCTATCCCACAGTTTAGGTTGCCAGCCCCCTCAGATTGCCCTCAGGGGATTCAGGCCCAGTCCTTACCCTAAGCAATGCAACCTGCTCCTCCCTGTTCAGCCACCGCTTGCTGGTGGCAGATGCGAGCATCTGGGGTACTTTTCTGCTGGGAGTTGCCATTAGGCATATAAACTGTGGGTTTTATTTATTTATTTATTTATTTATTTATTTATTTATTTTTCCTCCCAGTTATGTTGCCCTCTGAGATTCCAAAACTCCCCACAGACCCACTGGTGAGAGGGTTTCCTGATGTTTGAAAACTTCTCTTTTAAGACTCCCTTTCTGGAATGGATCTCCATCCCTAACTCTTTTGTCCCTCTTTTTATCTTTTATATTTTTTCCTACCTCCTTTCAAAGACAATGGGCTGTTTTTCTGGATGCCTGATGTCCTTTGCCAGTGTTCAGAAGTTGTTTTGTGGAATTTGTTCAGCATTCAAATGTTCTTTTGATGAATTTGTGGGGAAGAAAGTGATCTCCCCGTCCTATTCCTCTGCCATCTTAGGACCGCCCCCTTTATAAATTGTAGTTATTGTTCAGTTGCTCAGTCATGTCTGACTCTTTACAACTCCATGGACTGCAGCATGCAAGGCTTTCCTGGCCTTCATCTCCCAGAGTCTGTTCAAACTCATATCCATTGAGTCACTGGTGCCATCCAACCATCTCATCCTCTGTCATCCCCTTCTCTTCTTGCCTTCAATCCTTCTCAGCATCAGGGTCTTTCCAATGAGTCAGCTCTTCATATCAGGTGGTTGAATTATTGGAGCTTCAGCTTCAGCATCAGTCCCTGTGGTGAATACTCAGGGTTGATTCCCTTTAGGATTGACTGGTTTGATCTCTTTGCCTTCCAAGGGACTCTCAAGAGTCTTTTCCAGTATTATATTTTGAAGGCATCAGTTCTTCAGTGTTCAGCCTTTTTATTGTCCAGCTCTTACATCCATACGTGACTACTGGACACTTGACAACCATGCACATGAAGTTGCTTCAGTCATTCTGACTCTGTGCAACCCCATGGACTATAGCCCACCAGGCTCCTATTTCCATGGGATTCTCCAGGCAAGAATACTGGAGTGGGTTGCCATACCCTTTTCCAGACCCAGGAATTGAACCCGTGTCTCTTACATCTCCTGAATTGGCAGACAGTTTCTTTACCACTAGCACCACCAGGGAAACCAGAGCTTTGACTATATGGACTTTTGTAGGCAAAGTGATTTATAAGCTATCTTATATATAAGTTGACCCTACAAACCACTGGTCTTCCCAGGTGGCTCAGTAGTAAAGAATTTACCTGTAATGCAGGAGATGCTGGTTCGATCCCTGGGTCAGGAAGATTCCCCTGGAGGAGGGCATGGCAACCCACTTCAGCATTCTTGCCTGAAAAAATCCCATGGACAGAGAATCCTGGCAGGCTAGAGACCATAGAATCACAAAGAGTTGGACACAACTGAAGAGACCGAGCATGCATGCACAAATCATCATGTGCAACGACTGTCACACGTTACCCACAACCTGGGTGACAGCCCACTCTTCCCTGCCTTACTGACACTTGTGTGTGTAGGGTGATTAAGGTAGAGGCTGCTGCAAGGCAAAAGGATGTGCTCATTAGATATGGTTGAGAAGACACACTTACTAAAGATGACAAACATGCCATTTGAATTTCAGCAGGACCACTGCCTGATGAGACGCCCATCAAAGTCAGAATCTGCTTTTACTTTGAGCTACCCGAGTTCTTAAAGAAGGCACTGATGTATTAATATGTACTGTCTTCAAAATTTGGAAATAGAACCAAACTATAAACAGAAGTGTATTTAATTTTCTTGGCCTCCAGAGCAGAGGAAACAGAGTGGCTCTCAGAAGACTCTTGTTCCTTCTATTTCTGTACACGTGTGCTTCCGATCATGTGACTTCTGATCCTGACTTCCTCAAACTTCTGACAAGCCACAGCCTCTTGAATCTAAGGCCAATTCTTGTTTTGATGAGACAGTACCTTCAGTTCCATGTCCTCTCCCAAACCTGGTCCCCATGTTGCTGAGGCTCCTGCTGCTGATCTGTGGTGAGTAGGACAACTCAGAGAAGGGTATGGGATTCTATCCTCTTGCACCCTGCCTTCTGAAGCTTTCGGGCTTCTCTGGACTGAGTTTCTGCCCAGTGATGGTCAGGTGTGCTCAGATCTTTACTCCCCAGTGAGGGCTCAGAGCTGGGCAGAAAATCATAGATATTGGAGAGCCAGATTTTGGAAGAAAACTGCCAATTTATTTTTTATCTCATAGTATGTGTTCACTTTCTGTCTTTCTTTCCTCTATTGATTCTGACTTTGTTCTTGGTGGTTCTGATAGCCACAAAGATAATTCATACAACAAATTGGCCTCTTAGTCCCTTTCCCTTCTTATCATCAAAATGATTTCCCTATTTTCTTCCTTGTGTTGTGTGTTAGTCACTCAGTTGTCTCTGACTCTTTGCAGTCCCATGGACTGTAGCCTGCTAGGCTCCTCTGTCCATGGGATTCTTTCTCCGGGCAAGAATACTGGAGTGGGTAATTATTCCCTTCTCCAGGGGAGCTTCCTGATCCAGGGATCACCTGGGTCTCCCACATTGCAGGAAGATTCTTTACTATCTGAGCCACCAGGGAGGACCCCATTCTTCCTTGCCTTCCCCTATTCCTACCATCAAACCCCAGAACTTGTGATTACCAACAACCGTCCCACTTCCAAAGTCTTTGATTTCAGCATCCACCTTCCCATCCAGTTACAGCATACTTCAGCTCACTTTCTCTAATGCTCCATTTTCAACATGCCTTCCACTCCCCAGTCTTACTTTTCCATTGTCAATTACTACACTCTGTGTCCTCACTTCTCAGAGTTCATCACAATACTCTCTTGGATACATCATCACCTCTCTTCCCCATAGTGCTCTTCTGACTGACATTCTTTTCTGCATGCTTTACACCTGTGCCTGAGCAACTGAATGTGACCCTAAACAAAAGGGACAATCCTGCTGCCTTTCTTTCTTTCTAAATGTAGTAAACCAATCTCAGGTGGCTATCAGAGGTGCCACACAATCCTCCTATTCTTTCTGAGTCAATGCTTTTCCATTTTTGATGACCACTTCCTCATACTCCCTCCTTTCTCCTCAAACTTTTCTCTTGTTACTCTTAATTTAGAACACTGAGAAAAATAAAAGCAATCCAAAAAAAAATTCTTCATCTTTCCACTGCTGTATCTATCAACCTGTCCACCTCTGTATTTACATACTGTGCCTTTTCTCCCCCTATTATGGATATATTTTCCCTCATCCTATTGAAGGCAGGATTCTCCACTTGTGCATTGGGCCCAGATTCCCTGGCCCCACCATCAAAATGTTTTTCCATCCTGGGCTCTTCCTATAAATGCATAAGTATGCTATAATATCTTCTATTTTAAAGTCATAAAAATGTAATCTTCATTTGCTTCACCATTCAGTTTATCCCTTTATAGTTTTCAGAGAGTTGCTATCTTTACCTGACCTCCTCCCATCCTTTCTTTTTAAAATTCAATGTCTATTTTCTTTGTAGTAAGATTAACTTTTTGATGCAGTTTGATTTTTGACAAAGATTTGGAGTCATGTGACTACCACCACAATCAAAATACAGAACATTTCTATCACCTAAAAAATTCCCTCAAGTCCTCAATCCCTTTAGAGTCAACGCTTCCTAACCCTTGGATATTGTTAAACAGTTTTAGGTCCTTGTAGTTCTTCCTTATCCTTTCTTGGTCCCACTTCAATCAATCTTTGCCTCTACCACTCCACTAAAACTACTCTGATTAACATCATCAACCACCTCTATGTTGCTTCACCCAGGATTCAATTTTTATTTCTCATGTTGTTCAACATCTCAGACCATAGTTGACCATTCCAACTTCTAGAAATACTTTCCCATTTGGCTTCTTAATATTATATTCTGTTGGTTTTCTTTCTAACTTATTACTGGATGCTTTACTGATCTCAAAATGTTTGACTTTCCCAAGATTGGCATATAGATTTTCTCCATCCATACTCATTTCCCAAGTTATATACTTTAGTCATTTTATGTGCCATTTTAAACACCTTTAAATCAAGTTACTTATCCAACTTTGATCTCACTTTTGAACACCTTGCATATATTCAACTGCTATCCAACTGTCTAATATGTATTTTAATCCCAACATGTCCAAACAGATCCTTTGACTTACATGAACCACCACCACCACCATGGAATTTAACCTATTTCTCCCTACCATTCCTCCATGTTTGTAAACATCACCAACATTCTTCCTAGTATACTCCTAGATACACTTAATTCCTCTCTTTCCTCTATACTTCATATTCGGTCCACAAGGAATTCCTATCGATTCTACCTCCAAACTTATACTGAAATATGTCTCAATCACAGCACCAGTACTGCCTAACCTGAGCCATCATCCTCACTCTTCAAGATTAAACTCCCACTGATTTTCTCCCTGCTTTTCTTGCAAGTCTGTAGTTCTTTCCACAGTGGAAGAGTGATTTTACAAATGGATATCAAGTCAGAACTGTCCATGGTCCCCAATTACACCATGAATGAAATCCAAAGCTATGACCAAGTCCACCAAGCCTTCTGTGACAGGCCCCTGCTTACTTCTCACGCAAAACTATCAACCACTCTCCCCCTCAACTAGACAGTTCCAGGTGCACCTGCCTTCAGACCATCCCAAGATACTCTGAAACTTATTTTTCTGTTTTATTTTTCATATAGCACTGACCATTCTCTGAGATCATGTTGCATATTTATTTATTTTTTTATTGAAGGATAAATGCTTTATAGAATTTTGTTGTTTTCAGTCAAACTTCAACATTAATCAGCCCATATTTATTTTTTAACTGAATCTCTTCCACTATAATATAAATTCCTTAATGGAAAAGATTGTCATTCAAGGTCACTCCTGCAACCTAAGTGCAATGTACAAGGCCTGACTTACAGTAAGCACTCAAAATTATTTGTTGTATGGATGAGTAAATAAAATGTAATTTTTATGCTAGCCCTCATTGATTCTCTTCTTGTACCTGAGGAGCTAGTTATTCAAATAAACATTTATTCTAAAACTGTAGGCATCTCAGACTAAACTGGGCTAAAATAGATAATAATAGTGAGATAAAATTTACTGAATGCTAGATGAATTCCAGACATTCTTCTAAGTGTTTTGTGGATATCGACTCATTTAATCTTCACAGAACTCTGTGAGGTAGGTTTATTATTATCTCCATTTTACAGGAAACTAAAGCACAGAGAGGTAAAGTGTTTTTCCCAGAGTCACACAGCTCATAAGAGGAAGAGCCAGGATTCAAATCAACATCATCTCGCTACAAAGCCTACATCTCCCCCAGAATTTTCCATTTTTAACCATATGCTATAATATTATGGTAAATTCTTGAAGGATAAGAGACTCTTTGGAGAAACCTGAATTCTGTATCTGGACCTAAGCCTCCTCTGCTCTGAAGTTGTCAAATAAAGGGGCATCATGTCTTGCGTAAGACCTGGTGCACTCTCCTTGCTGATGAATCAGCAAGTCTTTAGAGCTGAGTCATCAGACTTCTGAGAGATGAGGTGAGGATAATGTGCTTGAGGAAGGAAGTCACTAAGTAGTTATGGAAAAAGACACCATCTCATAATCACAGGTGAGAGAAACTATTGGAAATTTTGATCACAAAACAGAAGTGTGTGTCATTTTGTAGGCAGGTGGTTGAAGTGGAATATGGGGAAAGGATCAGAGAGAAAGGAGGAAGGAAGCAGGGCAGGGAAGGGGTAGAAAAATAAAGTGGTAGGGAGGGAAAAAGAGAAGAACAGAGAGAAAAAGGAGAGAGGAAGGGCACAAGGAAAGGAAGGTGAGTTGCTGGGCAAATCCTCGGGGGAGTAAAACTTTAGATACGTTTGGGATTTGCCACCCCGTACTGACGGATCTCTGCTGAATTCTCTCCCAGCTCCACTCTGCGAATCAATTGGTGAGTGTCACTTCCTTTTCTTCTTCATGATCTGTGGGTATCTTGTTACTTGAGCTAGTGCATGAAGTCTGTGGTTGGTTGTCTGGTATCAAGTATATAGACGACAGCAGCTCCCTTGGGCCTAGATTGCTTGTGTTCACGCCAGTCTCTGCATGTGACGTGTACATACTCAGCTGATAGAGCGGGTCTTGCTCTGATCTTTAGACAGTCTTTTTTACTGGGACATCTCAGTTTAGGGAGGGTGATGCTGTTTGCACAAGGAAGTCAGGGAGTGCTGAAGACTGATGTTGGAAAAATCTCTGCTCTCTGCTCAAAATGCTCCAAAGCCCCTGTGTGCTCCCCAGTTGGGTGCACCACTAGAGGACTGAAGAAAATGCCAAAGTCATACCTCCGCAGAGAACAACATTATAGCCAGTGCTCGAGGCACACACAATTTGTAGACTGCTGCCTTCTTCCTATTTCCAGCCCTCCTCTGCAGCCGTAACTGTTATCTCAGTGTGATTTCTTTCTCAGACTCTGGTTTATGCAAGCTTACTTCATTACTTTGCTCCCAATTCAGTCTTATTTTTACAAGGCAAGGAGGGAAGGAAATTTTTCCCTAGAAGAAATCTTCCACTAAAGTATGAAACTGAAGTTCCAATACTTTGACCACCTGATATGAACAGCTGACTCATTGGAAGAGACCCTGATGCTGGGAAAGACTGATGGCAGAAGGAGAAGGGGGTGACAGAGGATGAGATGATTGGATGGCATCACTGATTCAGTGGACATGAACTTGGGCAAACTACAGGAGATGGTGAGGGACAGGGAAGCCTGGCATGCTGCAGTCCATGGGATACAAAGAGTTGGACTTGAGTTGGCGACTGAACAACAACAACAACAACAATTTATCAAAGACTGCTCTCTTGTGCAGGTATAAAAGAGGTTATCCTGCTACTCCAACACAGGCTTCATGTGCAACTAGGAAGCACAGGAATTCCTATGACCAGAAATACTCAGTTACTCACCTGATGTTTGTCCAAGGCTAACTCACACCTTGTGTTGATGCCATGATGCCTTGCACCTGGCTCTACTTTTACTCCACAAGTGTGTGTGACTCGTTGTCGCCTCAGTAGAAATTTAAAGCTGCATCCAGGATGAAGAAACAAAGCTTTGGCCCCCAGGAATTTTCCAGGTAGTCTCCGTGATTGAGAATTTTCTGAAACAAGCTCTGAACTGCAAGACTGACCTTTGGACCTGTGCAAACTGCCCTGTCCAGTGTCCTACTCCATCTTCGCCCCAGACCCATTCAGAAGAGTGGGTTACAGTTGCCTTTTTTAAAATTCCCTTTCCTGCCCTGCTCCCAAGGCTGTGTTGCTCCTCAGTCCTCTGGGGATTACAATTTTCCAAGGAGAGAAAATGACTAAATGCACAGGGTATTCCATGCCGCAGCACAGGCAAATATTTGGGTACCATGAAAGTGAAAGTTGCTCAGTCATGACTGACTCTTTGTGAGCCCATGGACTAGATAGTCCCTGGAATTCTCCAGGCCAGAATACTGGAAAAGGTAGCCTATCCCTTCTCCAGCGGATTTTCCTGACCCAGGAATTGAACTGGGGTCTCCTGCATTGCAGGCGAATTCTTTACCAACTGAGCTATCATAGTACCATGGTTGAATTGAATTGTTTAAAAGTCCAAGGGTAAAGCATTCTGATAGGAAGGCTTGGAGATTATAGATGCTGGACCAGGAATCACCCCTTAGTGATCTAGAACACTTAGCATTTTTACCTGATAAGGAGACAAAGAGGCTTTTCTTAAGAATATTCTTAAAACTTCTCAAAGAACAAAGTCTCTGAAGGTTGGATAAACAAATGCCTATGAGCAAATGCTATCAGGGCTTTTGATATTTTATGAATTGTTGCAACTGGGATAGATACAGACGTAAGATGAAAGCAGAATACAACTTTACTCATCTTTAATTCATCCAGAAAAGAGTCCCTATGGCCAAAAAAGGATACATGGCTTCTGTAGGCATTTGTATAGAGGTCCCAGAGCAAGGGATCTGGGCCACATGGATGTGTGGGTGCAGACTATTTCTTGGCAAGTGCATGCTTGTTCCTTCCATTAGGAATTGCAATAAAAGGGGCAGGAAAGAATAGTAAAGAAATCAAGTTCATCTGAGTATTTCCCAAACTGACTGATCTTCCATGTGTCATATTCTACCTCTGAAAGAGATAATGTGGGTCTGAGACATCAGGGAAAGGGGAACAGAAGAAAATGACAAGTACGGCTTATCACAAGGATAAATGAAATATATTTTCCTAAAACTTCGAGCTTCGCCTTCTTCAATGCCAACTCTAGTGACAGTCATCAGTATCCCTGCATCCCAAGAGTGTTTTCAGGTCATGGATAGAAACTTCAAAGAGTAAGAGCCAGGTCAAAGGGAAGGGTTTGCCTTGTGGAAGGAAGTGACACTTTATAGGGGCAGGATGGGAACAGTTGTGTGTGAGCAGTTGAAAGCCCATGGGCCATGTCCAGGCGGGGTGGTAATGTGAGACGTGGTCTGTGTGTCAATGAGCTGGTTCTCTGAGTCTTGCTGAGAACGCAAAGTGCTTCTGATTAGGATCTCTGAGTTCCATTGCCCTAGAATATGTGTTTATTTCTTCCCTCTAGAACTGTTACTGATAGTCAGCCCCTCTCCACCCATAGAGGGGAAAACAATGACCCTGACTTGTAAGACCCAGCCCCCTCCACAGAAGTTGGATGCCAAGCTCCAGTTCCGCTTCTACAGAGATGGTCGGCCCCTAGGGCTGGACTCGAATAGCCTCCCGGAATTCCGGATTCCTGCCGTGCGGAAGGCAGACTCAGGGTCCTACTGGTGTGAAGCAAAGATAACATCTATCAAATTCAAATTGAGCCGAAGAGTCCAGATAGCAGTTCACAGTGAGTGCCAGTGGGGACCTCTGCTGGGATGGGCCAAGATGTGCAGAGACATGAGTCTGGTCTTACCTAACTATTGTGTTCTGCTCCTGCATGCATGGGTGCTGTTTGAGGCATGTACCTAAACTTTTGTTTATCAGAGTCATTTTTTAAAAAAAAATTTAGTTGATAATTTTTTAAACTTTTGGCTACATCCCACAGCATGTGGTACCTTAGCTCCCCAACAAAGGATTGAACTCAAGCCCTCTGCCCTGAAAGGCAGAGTCTTAACCGCTGGACCCCCAGGGACCTCTCTTTAGCTTTTTAAAATAACAGTTTTATTGATATATAATTCACATAGTGCAAAATCCACCCATTTGAAGTGCACAATTAGTTTTTAGGACATTCACAGTTAGACAACCTTCACCACGATCAGCTTTAGACCATTTCCATCATCCCCCAAACAAATCCCTTATTCATTATCAGTCAGTCCCCATTTCCCCCTCCTCTCTCCCTAGCTCTATGCAGCCACCCATGTACTTTCTATCTCCATGGATTTTCCTATTCTGAAAATAGGAAATCCTATTCTGATTCCATCATATAAATGGAATCATGTAACACGTTGTCCTTTGTCACTGGCTACTTTCACTTAGGCAATATTTTCAAGATTCCTTGATGTTTAGATGTATCAATACTTCATTCCCTTTTACAGCTGAATAACATTTCATCATATGAATATACTGCATTTTATTTATCAGTTTATCAGTTGATGGACATTTGGGCTATTTCCATTTTTGACTGTTATGGATAATCTGCTGTGAACACTCATGCACAAATTTTTGTATAGGTATATGCTTTCAATTCTCTTAGGTGTAGAACTAGGAGTTGAAGTGCTGGGTAACCGAACTGCCAGACTGACTTCCAAAGTGGCTGAATCATTCACTCCACCAGAACTATATGAGAAATCTTAATTTTTCCACATCATAAGCGGTATTTTAACAGATGACACCATAAATGTCAAAGTGAAGCATGTGAAGTTATGGTATCTCTTAATTTACTGGCAATAAACTCAAATAACTTTCAACTTTTAAGACTTGATTGATTCAACCTAAAAGAATAATATTTAAAATAGATGTTTAGAAAACAGCCTAATATTTATTTTATCAGAGTTCTTAAGCAGTCTTCCCTTATTCCTGCTATTCCTGTTTAAGCAAACAAAAGAATGTTTAGAAAGACCTTACCGTATTTCATCATTGTGCTGGAGGGTGTGGAGGAGAAAGTTGCATAATATGTGGTTCCTGACTGCGAGAAACTGACACTTGGCTGGCATCTGAAACAACTAGGGTGGTCATGTTGTACAGGTTGACTATTGATAAAAAGTGTAGAGAAGGGATAAATCTGCCTGAGGAGGTAAGAGGAGGCTTTGAGGAAAGGGGGAAGGGCTTATGGAAGAGAAGTTGAGGTCTGACTTTGAAAGATAAAAAGGAATTGAAGGTGTTTTGTGATTATGAACCACGTTATCCCATATCAGGGTTGACATTTCTGACATCCTCTCCCATTCTCAAACAAAGAGGTATCCATACTACCATAAGCAAATGTTAATACCTCCTGAAAGCTGAGCTTTCCCAAACTTGCTCAAAACTCAACACTGTGGGCCTGGATCTCTACAAAAGCCACTGGATAGTTCATATGCCACAGACCCTGTTCTAGTGCTTCACACATGTTTAATTAAACCCTCACAACTGTAGAAGGTAGCTACCATTATCTTCTCCATTTTACAGATGGAAAATTGAGTCTCAGAGAACAAATAATTCGAACAAGCAAACACACACAAGAAGAGTTGGAACCAACATTCCAACCCAGGCAGTTTGCTTTGTAATCTAGACTTGTAACCACTATACTGCTGTGCTTTGAAAAATGGGAGTTTGAGAAATCAGGGTTCTGGTAATCACACTGTTCTAGGCAGGGAGAAGACACTGCAATCTCCATAGGAATATTATGGTGTCTTTCTTACCCTGCCATCATCAACCCAACCAGTGCCAATTATGAATCAGCAGGATTCCTCACCTGTCCCTCATCCCACCTTTACATAAACTTTTGACTTGACCAGAGGCCTTTGCTTTCAGGACTGTCACAAGTACCCTGTCCCTGAAACCTTCCTACTTAGGGCCTTCCTGTGTCATCTTGTATTCATGTAGGAGTCCCTGTTGGTAACGTGAGCTTGGAGATACAACCTCCAGGTGGACACCTGATGGAGGGAGAGAAGCTGGTTCTTGTGTGTTTGGTCACTGGGGGCACAGGAGATATCGTCTTCTACTGGTACAGAGGTGCCCGGGGTTTAAGCCTGAAAACGAAGACCCAGCGTTCACTGATGGCAACATGTGAGATTCCTGCAGTGAGAGAGAGGGACTCTGGCCAGTATTACTGTACAGCTGACAATGGCTATGGCCCCAGCCTCAGTGAGCTAGTGAGCATCACTGTCAGAAGTAAGTTCCACTGCCCTTCAGCTCAGCCAGCATGTTCCCCGGGGGCACCCTGAGAAAGTTCACTGGGGTTGAGCCTCTGTGGGCAGGGATTGGGAGTGTGCCATCATCAGAGACCCCCCTGTGACAGTCTACTATCTCTCGCAGTTCCAGTGTCTCGCCCTGTCCTCACCCTCAGGGCTCCTGGGGCCCAGCTGGTGGTGGGGCACATGGTGGAACTTCACTGTGAAGCCCAGAGAGGCTCTCCGCCGATCCTGTACCAGTTTTATCATGAAAATGTCACCCTTGGGAACAGTTCAGCCTCCTTTGGAGGAGGAGTGTCCTTCAACCTCTCTCTGACTGCAGAAGATTCTGGAAACTACTACTGCGAGGCCAACAATGGCCAGGTGGCCCAGCGCAGTGAGGTGGTACCACTCAACATCAAAGGTATAGCTTGAGTTGTGGAGCTGTCTTGGTCAATGTTTCTTCTCAGCATCCTGGAAGAGTTTTGCTGACCCCACAGTTTTGCTGGTGGGTATGCTACCAAAGATGAGGCTTTGCCGGTAGTCCTGTCCTGGGGGAAGTATCCAAGGGGCTGTGAGGACACCAAGGCTGGTTCCTCTCCTCCTCTCATCAATGTGATAAGCTGCAAGTCCAGAGGTGCATAAATAAATCCCATTTGCCTCAGGAAGAGCAGGAATGGCCTCAATCCATGCTCAAAATATCTGCTCCCCAAACCCAAGCCCTTCTTGGCAGCTCATTTACAGGTCTCTTCCTTCAGTTCATATGGAAGACAGAAATGAAGTTCTTACTTCAGGAATCATTGAGTTGCTGCTTGGCATCCTTGCTCCCACCACTTTGGCCATATTATTTTGCTTCTGGCTCAAGAGAAAAATAGGTTAGTATTTATAGAGATTGGTATTTTGTTACTGTGACCTTTGTTTTCACTGAAATAAGGCTAGATTTGTGACATCTATACTATTAAGGATGAATATATTCCATTAGCTACCTTGCCTACAGATTTGCTCACAGGCCCTCCCCTCAACTTTCCAGCACACAGGTCAGTATCTATTAAAGTAGTGAAAGTTTTTAGTAAAACCCTTCATCCCCACATGTTATCACTTGAGGTTAAGCTGATACCTTAAACTTCAGTGGTTTAATGTTTATACAAAAATGTAACTATTTAAAATAACTAATCAGCCACTGGAAGAGAAATACAATGAACAGTTCCAGATATACTGACTATCTCCCAGTTAAAGTCAATGCACTAATTCTTATTTGTTTTAGAATACTGTCACATGATTTTTTCTCCCTGAAATGCTCAACCATGCATTCACACAGTCTGTTCATTGTTGTCTTTGTCACTTTTCAGTTTAAATGTCATTTTCTCCAAGAGGCTTCACCTGGCCACACAGCCTACAATTCTCTTCTAAGTGGCTCGGCCGGTAAAGAATCTGCCTGCAATGCAGGAGACCTGGATTCAATCCCTGGGTTGGGAAGATCCTCTGGGGGAGGGCAAGGCAACCCACTCCAGTATTCTTGCCTGAAGAACCCCCATAGACAGAGGAGCCTGATGGGCCACAGTCCATGAGGTTACAAAGAGTCGTACATGACTGAGTGACTAAGCAAATCATAGCACACGTTCTTAATCAGAGTACCAATAGCTTCACACTTCATTTCAACTGATAATTACATATTTATTTGCATTTAATCTCAGGTTTCCTGTTCTCCATAGAGCAAGTTGGAAATGGGGCAAGAGAGGATGTGAGATTCACACTTAAATTCCAAGATTTTCAGGCATATTTGGAGACCTCACCCAACTGTAATGTGTCTGTGGCAGTGCATTTTGTCATGATAAGATTAGGTTGAAAAGTGAGTGTTAGTTGCTCAGTTGTGTCCAGCTCTTTGCAACCTCATGGACTGTAGCCCACCAGACTCCCTTGTCCATGGAATTCTCCAGGCAAGAATACTGGAGTGGGTAGTCATTCCCTTCTTCAGGAGATCTTCCCAACCCAGGGACTGAACTTGGGTCTCTTGCATTGCAGGCAGATTCTTTACTATCTCAGCCACCAGGGGGGCACTTTCAGGATTAGATTGTATGGTTGTAAAGCCAAAGCCAAAAAGTGTTATAGGTGTGGGTACAGAGGCTTGGGCTCAAGTCCAGTGTTGATATTAACTGCCTTTGGGCAACTCAAAGGACTATTCTGGACCTAAAGCTCTTCAACTGCAGTATGAAGGATCTGCCCAAATAATTGCCAAGATGTACTCTGGGCACAAAAAAGCACCTTGCAATGGGCATGCTAGAACAAGACACATTCCCTGCACAAGGACTGTATGAAAACACTGAGAAAGTTGCTCCACTGACATGTTTGTTCATTTGTTTGACTTTCAGGCAGACGTACAGCCAAGGATGCAGTCAGGTGAGACCTCTGTTTGCTCTGTGTGTGCTGATAATATAGATAAATCTATTAAAATATTCTTGAATTGTTCTCTCTTGTCAGCTTTTCTCCATGTTTTATCATACCTAAAACTGCCACTCCAGAGTTCTTCCACTGGTAACTTCATTTGCTATTCCTTTTCTTTTATGTATTAACTAATTAATTTAAATCCTTTCATCATTTGTCCTAACATCTCCTTCACTAAATCTGCTGAATAAGAAAGCTCTACTATATCAATCAGTTTCATACATTTATTCGATCAATTAACCAATATCTGAGAGTATGTAAATCATTTTATTGAGTTCCAGAAATCATGAACACATGGAAAGATTTTGAGAGATTTGAAGTATTTTAGAGTAGTTAAGATATACACACATTTCCAGAATACAGGCCAGAGAATAATCAACATACTGAAAAATTGTTGATGACATTTCTTAGAAGATTAAAGGAGGAAGATATTTTTAAAAATTTATTTCTGATTTTATTTTGTTGACATATAGTTGATAATTGTGTTATTTTCAGGTGTATAGCACAATTATTCAGCTATCTTAATATATTCTTTTTCAGATTCTTTCCCCTTATACACTATTACAAAACTCTGAGTAAATTTCCCTGTGCTATATAGTAGGCCCTTGTTGATTTAGAGGACGAAAAGATTTTTAAAATACTTTCATTGGGAAATATCAGTATTTAGTTGATACATTTTTATAGCATGTTATTATTTTTGCCAGTAAAAACTAGACTTTTTTGCAAATCAGAATAGTTGAAATTACTGATTTCATCTATTTGTAATTCCAATTACAAATTAGATGTACTGAAATTTTTCAGTAATACATGTATATGCAAGACCATTATCTTTTCCTTCCTCAAGCTGCTTGTTCTATGTAGCAACTGCTTTCCATCTGGAGTAAATAAATATTTTTTCATTCAATATTTACTGAGAACCTATGATGCAAATAGCACTATCCTGGGTGTGGGCAATACCATAGAGAGCTGTCAGATAAGGACCTTACACTCCTGGAATATGTACTCTATGGATGCTCCGCAATGCCCTGCTCACTGCAAGCATAGAGTGATGGCTTGTACCAGACAGCTATGCTGATTGCTGATTTCCACATAAATTAGCATTCTCTCAGGACATTTCCTCCTTCAGGCTTCTCTCCTTCACTGTTTTACTCATGGTCCCAGATAGTTATGTCTGGAACATCTGGGATTCTATCCCAAAGAGATAATGTATGTTTCTGTGTTTGCAGGAGCATTCCCAATCCTGTACCCCAAGAATCCAACTACTTCAACTCACAAGCCCCAGAGGAACTACACCCTGACTATGAAAATGGTGAGGCTTCCCAAATGACCTGGGCCGAAGTAGGCAGAGGGGGCTGGTGATGTCTCTGAACCGAACCTGACTCTGCTGTGTCCCCGCCGCCTCTACAAATCAGTGACTCACCTGCTGTCATGGCTGTGATAGGTAGTAGGTACAGAGTGAATTAAATGTTTAGAAGAAGGGACTGTGTCATATAATGATGCTTCCTTCTCTTTCAGTGAATATTGTAAGCGGGGATGAGGTTTATTCTTTGGTGTACCGTGTGCAACAGGAACAGCCGTCAGCAGCAGGTGAGACAAGAGAGTGTGAGTTGGCCCCTGATTTTGTCTTTCCTGGAGCCAGGAGGATAGTCAGTGACTGTGTACGGCAACATGGCAGCTGGCACTGCTGCTTCTGCCCTTGGAGTGGAGTGTGAGCACTGCTATGCCTATCTGAAGGTTGGCCTGTGGTCTGGAAGCTGCCTTGAGTAGGTCCCAGTGAGGATGCCAACTTGCATATCTCATTCCCTGTCTGATGGCAGCCTTGGAAATGGTACCAACTCTGTGTTCCCTATAGCACCCCAAAGGCTGCCTAGCTGTGGCTGTAGCCCCATCCCGTGCTTGATGCACACGGAAATACTGAGAGGTATTGATGCCAGGGGGGCTTCCCTAGTGCTCAGTTGGTAAAGAATCCACCTGCCAATGCAGGAGCTGCAGGTTCAATCCCTGGGTCAGGAAGATCCCCTGGATCAGGAAATGGCAATCCACTCCAGTGTTTTTGCCTGGGAAATCCCATGCACAGAGGAGCCTTGTGGGCTACAGTCCATAGGGTTGCCAAAGAATCAGACACAACTTAGCAATTAAACAGCAACAACAAATGCTAGGAGGGACCGTCTGGCCCTCACACCTGCATGTGCCAATTTTCCTAGCCATATTTGTGATAGGCAGAAAAGCAAGACAGAAAATATCAATGGATGAAAGTTACAGGAAATAGGAGAGGAAGAAGCCTTTATTAACATTAATTTAAGGAAGGACTCTAAAGGGAATCTCACATCTATTTGTCTTCACAGAATCACCCCCGGGGATACATCCTGGGGATACGGTGAGTTAGAATCTTTGTTCTTTCTTCCTTGCTCTTTCACTCCCCTTCTGGGGACTGGGTCTCAAACTTCTACAACTATGGGCACTTAGGAAAAACAAAAGATTTCATCATCTATCTCCTATTTTTATCTCCCCATACAATGGGAATAAAAACATCCAATTACAACAGTAAAATGTCTTTATATAAGATAATTTTAGAGGCTCACATATGCATATTTTTAGCAATGGATGTATGAAGGTTTGTAGCTTAACTGTAGTACATGCTTAGTCTAAAAGTTCTATTGGTCCGAAAATCTTTCTTCTGAAATACTGTTGAACCATGCATACATCACTTTGTGCTGTAAAGCTAGCCAAACAACATGTCAAAAACTAAATTGATATTGAATAAAATGAAACTAAGAGTGATTTTTGTCATTGAAAAATTGGTAATTTCTAAACCTTGATCAATTCAAGACTTCACTAATAACACAAAACTGCTTTCAGAAAATTGCAGAAACTCCAACTCTGCATGTGTGCAAATAGAGGAGGTGCTTTGTAATTTTGTCTAGTGTGGTGTGGCAGCCAACTGTCTCAGAACAGAATTCAAATCCTTGATAAACTCTAGCGACAGGCTAAATTTAGCTTATGAATATGAAATTCTGATACCCTTAAAAAATTTTAGCCCATGGAATGGCCTAATAAAGGCCCATAAAAATGAAAGAAGGTTTTGCATATGTAGTTCAGTTTACAGCTCATCAGGAGCATGTCTGTAGCCCAACAATGGGACCAAGCCCTTTGAAAATGCCTAGGGCCACAGTCTTCCAGAAAGCTCTGTGTTCTGTCTTGAGTGATGCACCATGGTAGGATGCATCCAGGTTGATCAGAAAGAGAACCCATGGAAAATATGTTATACTTGTTTTCCTTGCTCAAGTTCTATCCATGTTCTATCCTGCTCAAGTTCTACCTTTGCTCCTAGGACCCCTCAGCCATATATTCCAGGCTGAAGAAGGCAGATCTTACAGATATGGACTATGACGATGTTATGTAGAGTTACAGAAGATTCTGCTCTTGGAAAACCATCCATGACTCCAAACCTCAGAACTATTATGTCCTTCAGAGATCCTGGGAGAATTAGCATTCCAGTACACCTCATCCAGGTGCTTTCCTCCATAAAACTATTTCTGCATCTACTGTGAAGTGCAGTTTGCTCAAGCTTTGACGAGATCATCTAGAAGAACCAACCCGAACTCAGAAGTGGGAAAAACTGTGTTATTAGAACTTGATTCCTATTAGTTCTTTCAGGTACAGATCAAACTCTGCTCTAAATTCTCTCTCTGTAAGTGGAAGCAGGATGGGAATATAAGAACTTGAGATCTTGGGGGTAGTGAGACAGTGAAGCTTAGAGTGCATGAACCCAAGGTTAGTGATTTTTGTGGGACTGCTCCATACAGAGAGATGCATCAATATTTTTTTTTTTTTTTGCAAGGGCTTTCTCTGGGCAAACAGTACAGTGCTCTAGCCATGTTTCTTAGATTGATCATCCTGTTCCTCCATAAAATATGTGATTCAGTGAATTTGGGGGTCACTATTACCAAACTAGAATTAAATCAAAGTTACACAAAATTCTGTTGTGGTTGCATTCAGTTTTAATGACATATTTTATACGCACAAGCCAATCTAGATGCCGCCGTGTTTATAATGAGATATAGTCTTTGTAAGTTTCACTGCATCCACAGTTCTATATTTGTTGCAGCTTCTAGAAGTTTTAGGAATATGTTTTCTTCCTTAATTCATGCCTTTTTTTGGAAATGTGATAATATGGTTTGAAGTCCATATTTTAATTTTAAAACAATCATAAGCTAACACAAATTAAAACGTTTGAAAAGTATATAATGTAAAAGTTAAAGTCTTCGCTATAAGTTAACACCACAAGTGGTACCCATTGTTAAAAGCTTAGCATTGTTAAAATCTTAACTCTGAAGGTACGTTTCTATTTTTTTGTAGTAACACTTCTACGTACATGTGAATATATTTAGAAGTATATATATTTAATAAAATACCATGAAATATTTTAGAGTCTGTACTATTTTAAAAGGCTGTGTAGTATCCTGTGATGTGATAAATTATAATATATATTTTCTTTTTTATTTTAGTAAAGTATAAATAACATAAAATTCACAACTTTAATCAATTTTGAGCTACCAGTCTTTTCTTTATTTTCCACTTGTCAAATTCTTTGTTTATTTTTTCTCATTTGTGTTTCTTCTATTTTTTTTTATTGCAATAACATTGGTTTGTAATAGTGTATACATTTTATATGTATATTTGTAATTTTACTTTTATTTACACTACTGTGTGCTGACCATCAGGAGTTTAGTTTCAGTCCATTACCATATAATTAGTTCCCTTACCCACTTTGCTATCCTCACCCCTCTTCCCCTTTGGAAACTGCTAATTTGTTCTTTGTATCTATGTGATGGTTTTTGTCTTGTTTTGTGAATAGTGTAAGACAGGAGTCCAGTTTCATTATTTTGAATATGAATATCCAGCTTTCCCAACATCACTTATCAAGGAAACTGTCCCTTCTTCACTGAGTATTCTTCATTCTGTTGTGAGCTATTAGTTGAACATACATGCATGAGTTTATTTATGGGCTCTCAATTCTGTTTCATTTGTCTATGTGTCTGTTTTTATGTCCATACCATACTGTTTTTATTACAATAGCTTTGCAATATAGTTTAAAATCTGGATATGTGATGTCTTCAGCTTTGTTCTTCTTTCTCGATATTGCTTTGGTTATTTGATGACTCTTGTAGCACCATACAAATTTTAGAATTCTTTGTTACATTTCTGTGAAATGAATGTCTTTGGGATATTGATAGGGATTACATTAAATTTAGAGATGGCTTTGGGTAGTTAACAATATTAATTCTCTCAATCCATGAACAAAGGATATATTCACATTTATTTGTGTCTTCTACATCTTACATCAATGTCATACAGTTTTAATTATATAGATCTTTTGCCCCTTTGGTTAAATTTATTCTTAAATATTTCACTGTTTTTAATGCTATTCTTTTCAGATAATTTGTAGTTAATGCATAGAAATGCAACTGATTTTTGTCTTTATTTTTTATTTTGAAACTTAACTGTATTTTATTATTTCTAGCAATTTTTTGGTGGAGTTTTAGGGTTTTCTATATATAAATCATGTCATTTGCAAACAAAAATTTACTTCTTTTCTGATTTGGATGGCTTTTTAAATTTTTTTTATTTTTTTCTAATTGCTTTGGCTAGGACTTCTAGTATTAAGCAGAATAGGTAGGAGTGAGTACTCTTGCTTGTTCCTGACAGTAGAAGAAAAGTTTCAACCTTTCACGTTTAAGTATGATATTAGCTGTTGATTTGTCATTTATGGCCTTTATTATATGGAGGTACATTCCTTCTATATACAATTTTGAAAGTTGTTATCATGAAACATTTTGTCAAATGCCTTTTCTGTGCCTATTGAGATAATTTTATGGTTTTAATTTCTTATCTATTAAATTAATATATTACTGCACCACACCAGGCTTCCCTGTCCTCCACTATCTCCCAGAGTTTGCTCAAGTTCATGTCCATTGAGTCAGAAATGCTATCTAACCATCTCATCCTCTGCCACCCCTTTCTCCTTCTGCCTTCAATCTTTCCCAGCATCAGAATATTTTCCAATGAATCTGCTCTTCACATCAGGTGGCCAAAATATTGGAGCTTCAGCTTCAGTATCAGTCCTTCCAATGAATATTCAGGATTGATTTCCTTCAAGATTGACTGGTTTGGTCTCCTTGCAGTCTGAAGAGCTCTCAAGAGTCTTCTCTAGCACCACGATTTGAAAGCATCCATTCAAATGCTTGTTTCTAGGAACCCATTAATTATTTCTCTATGTCGTCCAACTTGTTGTGATGTAATTATTTATAGTGGTTTCCTATGATACCTTGTATTTCTGTGGTACTAGTTGTAATGTATCCTTTTTTCACTTATAATTTTATGTGAGTCCTCTTTTTCTTGTTTAATAGATTTGTCAATTTTGTTTACCTTTTCAAAGAATCAGGTTTATTGTCTTCTAATGTTTTCCTATTCTCTATTTTATTTATTTTTGCATGATCTTTATTATTTCCTTTCTTCTGCTAACTTTGAACTTAATTTGTTCTTGTTTTTCTAGTTCTCTGAGGTATAATGCTAGGTGTTCAATGAGGTCTTTCTTTTCTTTTTAATTTAGGCATTTGCATTAACCTTTTTTTTAATTTAGGCATTTGCATTAACCTTTCTTCATTAAACTGTTTTTGCTGTGCTCCCAAGTAATGCTGTGTTATGTTTTTATTTTACTTTGTCTAAAGATATTTTTTGACTTCCCTTTTGTTTTCTTCTTTGCTCCATTGGTTGTTCATAAGTGTGTTGTTTAATTTCCATGTATTTGTAAAATTTCAGCTTTCCTCCTGTTATTGATTTCTAGTTTCCTATCATTACAGTAGGGAAAAAAAAAAACTTGATATAATTTATTTCTCCTAAAATTTGTTGAGAACTTGTATTGTGGCCTAACATATTATCTAGCTTAGAAAATGTTCCCTGTGTACTTGAAAATGGTGTGTATTCTTTTGCTGTTGGATGGAATGTTTCATATATGTCTGTTAGGTCTATTAGGTCTATAGTGTTGTTCCAGTTTGCTCTTTCCTTATTGATTCTCTGGACGATCTATTCATTGTAGACACTGGGTAGTTAAGTCCCCAAATATTATTGTATTGGTGCTTTCTCCTTCAGTTCTGTTTGTGTTTGATTTATGTATTTATGTTGGGTACATAAATATTTGCAATTGTTATATCTTCTTGGTAAATTAACCCAGAAGGCAATGGCACCCCACTCCAGTACTCGTGCCTGGAAAACCCCATGGACGGAGGAGCCTGGTAGGCTGCAGTCCATGGGGTCGCTAAGAGTAGGACACGACTGAACGACTTCACTTTCACTTTTCACTTTCACACATTGGAGAAGGAAATGGCAACCCACTCCAGTGTTGTTGCCTGGTGAATCCCAGGGACGGAGGAGCCTGGTGGGCTGCCGTCTATGGGGTCGCACAGAGTCGGACACAACGGAAGCGACTTAGCAGCAGCAGCAGCAGCAGACCTTCTTTGTCTCTCCGTGCACCCCACCCTTTCCGTCCCCCACTGTGTCCCAGAGTTACAGCTTTTGACTTAAAGTCTATTTTGTCTGCTATAAATATAGCTTCTTTCTTTTGGTTTCATTTACTCAGAATTTGTTTGTTCATTCCTTTATTTTGTTCTGTGTTTATCTTTATAGGTGATGCGTCTCTCTTCTGAGCAGCGTATAGTTAAGCCTTGTTTTATTATCCATTCAGCCACTTGATAGAAGAATTGAATTTAAATTTAAATAATTACAGATGTGTAAGAACTTACAAATGCCATCTCCTGTGGTTCATGGATAGACATCTTGATGGGTCCTGTGATGCAGTTAGTAACATTTATGTCCCTTTGGTCCCCTCTGAGAGTCCTTCCTGCCACTTTCTGAGTTGCTCCCCATCACTGTCACACAGCACACCTAAATATTCCCCTTTAGTCTATCCAACATCTGAGTTTTTGCTCCAATAGTGTGTTGGAAATTCTCTGCTGGACTCCTGGATTTCCACAAGGCTCTCTTGTTCTTTGGTGATTGTCTAAGTTGGTGGTCTTAAAGGAAAGACAGAAGAAAATTCTTATTCTCCTATGATGATAATATCACTCTGGTCCAGTTTCTTTCTTCATGAATTTTTGCTTTCTAGTTCTTTTTGCTACAGTCTGTGAGTTCGTTTGTCCAAAAGGTACAAATGCAAAACTGTGAGGTGAATGAACTGAGAGCCTGTGATAGATAGGGAAGTAAGTCAGAAAGAGAAAAACAAATATCTTATATTAACACACACACACACATATATATATAATCTAGAAAAATGGTATTGATGAACCTATTTGCAGGGTAGGAATGGAGACACAGATGTAAAGAACAAGATTTTGTCTCCTGATTCAATTTGGACTTTAAGTGTGAAGCCCATAAAAATTATTTAGTGTAATATTTTCTCCCCTACTCCTCCCCAGGGGAACAGTAATGTAATTTACATGTTTAATACTCTATTTTCACTTCCTTTTTAAAATCTATAATACAGGAATTTCCCTTCTTACCTGTTTGGCTATGCATTTTAAAAATTAGGTACAATTTATCCATCCCTAAATGAATGTATGAATGCTTTTTCTGACTGGGGATTATACCTATTATACCTAGCAACCTAAACAGTTGTTAGAAGAGCATGTTAGAAGAGTGTGCAAAAACCTCTGAAGGGACATCAGAATTGAAAGCCAGGATATAATTTGGATCTTAGTGCTTATTTATTTTTCTGTCACAAACTGATGTTTAGCTGCCAGGAAGATACCCATAGAAAGCTGCTGTAGGTGAGGCTATTAAGGGATGGGATAGTCAATGACCCATGACCCACAGTTCTCAGTAATTGTCCTTCCCACATGAAAGTCATAACCCATTTCTCTTTTGGAAAATCCATGAACATACAATTAAAATAGAAAGTAGAAAGCTTCAAATTGAATTGCTTGATTCTTGGGGGCCCCTCTGCACCTGCCATCCCCAGGGAGTCTAGGCCACTTACCAGGTGGTATTTTTACACATGGAGGAAGGGCAGCTCCCTGTTGCAGATGCTACGCAGACATCTGTCAAGAGCCTCAGTAAGTCATCCTGTGCCTCTGTCTCCCCTCAGACCCCAAGACTAGGTTTACCTCTACTCCCCACCACAAGAATGGCAATGCCTTCTGTAGAAGGGGTTTATAGCAACTTCTACTAATATTGAGGAAACTGATACTCTTTGTGAAGAAAAAATTGAGCTCTGTAAAGCTTCAGTCTCTTAAAACAATCATTATCTGAAGCCAAAACTTACTTCTGCTCTTCTCTAATTGAGCAAATGTGGGGATAACTCTTTTAGAAGCTGGATCTCTGGAGCATCCTTTTTTTAATTTTTTTTAAGTATTTGGTTGTGCTGTCTTAGTTGTGGTACACAGGATCTTTAGTTGCAGCATGTGGGATCTAGTTCCCTGACCAGGGATTTGAACCCAGGCCCTCTACATTGGGAGTGCTGAGTCTTACCCACTGGACCATCAGTGGGAAAATCCCTGGAGTATCTCCATCTTTACATCTTCCAAGGAGGTAATAGAGGACAACTTCCAGGCATTCTTAGTCTGAATTCTGTGTCATTCTATTTGACCTATATAGGGCCCCAGTAGATTTCTAGAAATTAATTAACTGAATTGTAGAGAATCTGCTGGGCAGAGGGGTCTGTTTCTGCCTTAACAACATCTGGATGTTGTCTGTATAGACAACATCAATATTTCCACTAGGCAATTCTTCTCCAGAAAGTCTCCAACAAACATTACCTCTGTGCATGCGTGCGAAGTATCTTCAGTCGTGTCTGACTCTGTGACCTTATGGACTGTAGCCTGCCAGGTTCCTCTGTCCATGGGATTCTCCAGGCAAGAATACTGGAGTGGGTTATCATTTCCTTACCATTTCCATACCTCCAAAAGTATGCATTTATTAGCCTGGACATAAAATTCCTAAGTCAAGACTTATCAAGAACGACATATCATGTTGTCCAAAATAATTATAATAACTATTAAAATTACTACCACAACAACCACCACACAATGATGATAACCTTGCCAATGACTACTTCTATAGCCATGTGTGTGTGTGTGTGTGTGTGTGTGTGTGTGTGTATGTATAATGACATTTAATCTGTCAGAGTGACCTTGGAGCCCCACATTCAACCAGATACGTCCAGAGATCTCTGAAGTTTACCAGCCTAGAGAAGTTTACCTTTTCTATCCTAACTATCCTAGTAGTCAACTTCCTGAAATGGGAGATGCTATGTTTTCCCCTTCTTAGTTGTATTTCATGAAAGTGCTCTTGGTTTCAATTCTGGCATGCTCCATCTTGGTTTGGCACTGTACTATGTGCCTTATTCAAGATGCTGAACAGAATTTGCAGAGACTGCTTTTGCTCTGCATCTGAGAAAGTGTCTTTCTGTACATTACCACCTGTGGAATCTCCAAGTCAAGCATCTACGTGGTTGTGCCAAGAAACTTTTCTATCTATGAGTAAATCTGTTTTCCTCTGGTACCCTTGACTCCATCTTGCTGGTGGCTAATTATCTCTGCACAAGGGAATTTTTTTAATCTCTCACTTGGGTTTACTCCTCCCCCCAACCCCCAGCAATTTCACTTTTGCCATTACAATCTTAAACATTAAGTTACCTTTTCTTCCACTGTATTACTTAGCTTCCTAATCTCTGGCTGTGGTCCCTATCTTGCTTCAAGTTTTCTGTCTGTGTCTTTCCACAGGCAAATGTCTGCCATCTGTCAAATACAAAACAGCATCCAGGAACTTCCCTGATGGTCCAGTGACTAACTCTCCACACTCCCTATGCAGGGGGTCTAGGTTTGGTCTTTAGTTGGGGAACTAAATCCCACATGCTGCAACTAAGAGCTCACAAGCCACAACTGAAAAATTCTGCATGCTGCAACTAAGATCTGTTGCAGCCAAATACATAAATGCATAATTTAAAAAATCAGCACCCAGATGGAGCATGTCAATCATCTCAGAGGACTTGTTGCCACCACTGTGGTCCATCCACCTCACTATGGCAATGATTGTCTCTAATAACTCGTTATTTCTCCTTTCCACCTACAACACTCACCTTCACACAAACCATGAATTCTATCCCACACCATTTGATAGCACCTTAGGAAATATTAATTTCCAACCAAACAGGCTACATTTCTGTACAAGACATATTGGGATTAATGAAAGGTTGTGAATATTTTGAAAAATTTCCTCAAATGTTTATGAAAACTTACACCTACCACTAACTCCTCCACCATCTTTTACTTTCTCCTCTCTCTACTCTCTTCCCTAATTTGCTTCCACTCACCAACATTCTATGATTTTCTGGAGGAGGAATTATAGACCAAGAACAGGAGGAATTATAGACCAACTAGGAATACTTCCAGCAGGTAAGGACTTGATGATCAGCTCTGATCTCAGGGAAAGAAAACTTACCCTGTTTGAAACACAAATAAACCATTTATGCAGATAGCTAAAGTAGCACTGGATGGCTTCTCTGATAGCTCACTTGGTAAAGAATCTGCCTGCAATGCAGGAGACTCAGGTTCGATTCCTGGGTTAGGAAGATCTGCTGGAGAAGGTATAGGCTTCCCACTCCAGAATTCTTGGATTTCCCTTGTGGCTCAGCTGGTAAAGAATCCACCTGCAATGTGGGAGACCTGGGTTCGATCCTTGGGTGGGGAAGATCCCCTGGAGAAGGGAAAGGTTACCCACTCGAGTATTCTGGCCTAGAGAATTCCACGGATTCTGTGGTCCATGGGGTTGCAAAGAGTTGGACACAACTGAGCAACTTTCACTTTCTTTTCACTTTCCACTTAGCAATATATCATAAACATCTTTTATTCCTATAAAATATTCTTCTGCAGAATCATTTTAATGGCAGATTGGTAGTACGTGTATAATTTATTTTCAAACTGCCTTTGTTAGGTGTTTTTAGCATTTTCTTTTTACATGATTATAATGGTTCATAACATCACATATATATACATCGGCATTTCCCAAAATAAAACTACATTTATAGTGAATGATATTAAGTATTCACCTGAACAGATAACATTGAGTCTATGATTATTATTTCACTATCAGTCAGTCTCCAGGTTACAAACATCTATGATTTTGTGATTTAAAGTTTCATGTTGCATAAGGTCCAAAAACACAACTTCCATCTGCCTGGACACCCTAACAGATTGTTCTATATAACATTTATGATGACTTCATATTATCAGAATGAGAATGACAGTAGGCTTTAACATGACGCATGCTCTGTAGGGTACAGTGATATTAAGACCAGTCTGTGGTACAAAATACTGAAAGAGATGGGACTGCCAGACCACGTGACCTGCCTCTTGAAAAACCTATATGCAGGTCAGGGCAACAGTTAGAACTAGATATGGACCAACAGACTGGTTCCAAATAGGAAAAGGAGTACATCAAGGCTGTATATTGTCACCCTGTTTATTTAACTTATATGCAGAGTACATCATGAGAAACACTGGGCTGGAAGAAGCACAAGCTGGAATCAAGATTGCCGGGAGAAATATCAGTAACCTCAGATATGCAGATGACACCACCCTTATGGCAGAAAGTGAAGAGGAACTAAAAAGTCTCTTGATGAAAGTGAAAGAGGAGAGTGAAAAAGTTTGCTTAAAGCTCAACATTCAGAAAACTAAGGTCATGCCATCCGGTCCCATCACTTCATGGGAAATAGATGGGGAAACAGTGGAAACAGTGTCAGACTTTATTTTTTTGGGCTCCAAAATCACTGCAGATGGTGATTGCAGCCATGAAATTAAAAGACGCTTACTCCTTGGAAGGAAAGTTATGACCAACCTAGATAGCATATTAAAAAGCAGAGACAATACTTTGCCAACAAAGGTCCGTCTAGTCAAGGCTGTGGTTTTTCCAGTGGTCATGTATGGATATGGGAGTTGGACTATAAAGAAAGCTGAGCACCAAAGAAATGATGCTTTTGAACTATGGTGTTGGAGAAGACTCTTGAGAGTCCCTTGGACTGCAAGGAGATCCAACCAGTCCATCCGAAAGGAGATGAATCCTGGGTGTTCATTGGAAGGACTGATGCTGAATCTGAAACTCCAATACTTTGGCCACCTCATGCGAAGAGTTGACTCATTTGAAAAGACCCTGATGCTGGGAGGAATTGGGGCAGGAGCAGAAGGGGATGACAGAGGATGAGATGGTTGGATGGCATCACCGACTCGATGGGCGTGAGTTTGAGTAAACTCCGGGAGCTGGTGATAGACAGGGAGGCCTGGCGTGCTGTGATTCATGGGGGTGCAGAGTCGTACACGACTGAGCGACTGAATTGAACTGAATACAAAAAGCAATATGGTTTAGAAATAGGGAAGGGGACAATGTTTGCAATGACATAGAGCAAGTGCTTTGAATCTCAGTGAAAATCTCATTCTACAAACTGAGAAATTGACTTAGGAAAATCTCACCTAAGAAACCTGAGCCATTTTAACAATGGCCCTGCTATCTTAAGGGAAGATTGAGAGACAATACTTCATAGTAAGACATCAAAGTGTTTAAAAGGCAGGCTATGGAACTGGACTGCCTGGATTTGACTCCCAGTTGTTACTACTAGAAATTGACCATGTTGATCTTGATGGCTTTTTCTCTTGTGCCTCAGTTACCTCAGTTGCATGAAAGGTAGAGCATGGACTTTACAAGTTTACTGAGTATTAAAAATAACTTTGTGAGCATAAACCACTTTGAATGTATTCAGCTTATTAATAACCATATATAAGTGTTAGTTATCATCAGCGTTAAGATGTGGAATTTCTCTGCCATCGAGAGGATCATCTTCAATTCTCTTGGCACCTACAGAAAAGAAGATAGTGGTGAGTCATTGAAGAGCTCTTCTACTTCCTTTTTAGCTAATTGTGCAAAACTTACTTTGAAAAGTAGTTTTCATTTCCTGATCATGGAATTCAGCTGGTGGTTGTGGGAACATCTCAAATAGCTGAACCAGGCCTTCACACTGTTATGGTCATTGCTGATAATCTTTGGTGAGTTAACATGAATTTAGAACTAATGTGGAAGTCAGATGAGATCTCTAGCTCCTGAAAGGTCTAAGGATTTCTCAGAGCCCCGGAACCAATAGAAATGCTTGGGTCTCTAATGCTTCCAGCTTAGATTTCAAAGGCAGATGTAAAACAGTGGCCCCAGGAAAATCCTGTTGCAATACATCCTAATTCTAAATGCTCAGGGCAGGCCCCTTTACTATTTGTTGACCATGATTGGAGTGAATGAATGAATCTGTTTTATCTTAGATCTCAGAGAGTAATATGTTCTCATAAATAAAATTTTCATAATTTCAAAATTTCATAATGCTTAATACCTCTCCTTGAAAAGTATTTAGATAGTTATCAACAAGATTTTGGCTTAAAAGATGTATTGGTACCTTTAGCTAATGTTCCTTTGCTTAATCGTGGGCAATGGGGGAGAAGAGGGCTGCTGCTGAGAAGCAAGATTCCTTTTTTCTACATTCAGTAGGCACTAAATTCAGTAAGTCCCCTACATATGAACCTTCAAGCTGTGAACTTTCAAAGGTGTGAATGTGCTTGCCCTGCATCTCCTATTGCTGATAATTCTTCAGAATGACCGTGTGTCTATCATTGCTTCTCTGACTCTGGATCAGGAGTCCGCAAACTTTCTCTGTAAAAGGCCAGAGAGTAAATAGTTCAGGCCTTTCAGGTCTCTGTTGTAACTTTGTAAACTCTGTCATTGTAGCAGAAAAATCACTATGGACCATATATAAATGAATGGGTACAACTTTGTCTCAATTACACTTCATTTACCAGAACAGGCTCACAAGGCACTGTCTGCTAGTTCTGACTCTAGGCCATTATGCAATTCTGAATTTCTTCATATGTGTGATTCTTTTCTAACATTGTATGAATAAAGATAATTTCATCTTACTGCTTGATTTAAAACTGTGCTAAACAAAGGAGGTAAATGAAGACAATGTTTTATTCTATACACAGAAAATCCACATGAGCCAAGACTAAATCTGAGGAGCTGGAGAATTGTCCCCTTTCTTATCCAATGATAACCACCAAATGGGAGGGTCTCTGTGGGCTCTAAGGAATTGTGCTGGGATAAACAGATCCCTGTCTCACCTTTAACTGTGAGACATTAATGGAACAGGAATGTATAGCGACACCTACAGGAGTTTTGGCTTTCAGCTTCCTCAGGAGCAAAACTCATCTCTTGCATTCACCCTATCCTTTGAATAATTCTTAGTGACCGACTCAAAGGTTTAGTTAGTCAACTATAGCCCCAAGCCTGTGAAGTTGTTCATCATGAGCCCTTTCAATAGCATTTCTAATCATGACTTAGAATATTTCCTTCCTGTCTTGGAAAGCATTATCCCTGGGAATTTTTTCCAACTTCTAGGTGAAGACTCTAGTAAATGGTTTAAAGATTGGCTTCATTGTAAGTGCCAGGACCAAGTCCCCATGGGATCTAGCCTCCATCTATAAAGGAGAGCAAAAATCTTGAATTAAGCTATTGTTACTGCAATGCACCTTTTCTGCTCTTCTAATTTTATTAAACAACAGGTTGTCCCTCAATATTCAACAGGTAAGTCTGATTTTCCACCTATATCATTCAGTAACAAACCACACATTTTTCTCAAAAATTACAGTTCTAAATTCCATAAGCTTCTTGTGGCATTTGGCTCTAGATTTATAGTGATACTTCAGGAGGTATGACATCTCTTATATGACTGACCTCTCTTCCTTACACTGTACATCCAAATTCTGGTAATCATGGTGTAACTGGACAGTGGTAGGGAGAATATTTTCATTCGATATATAGCTTAGTTCCTCACCTTGGGGTCAAAATCCTCAACTATAATCCTAAAATATAATGCAGGTGTGACAAACAAGAAACATAGTTTGGTACATAAATAAGTGAAGACACAGGGTGGAAATTAGATAATCCATGACCAATCTAAGAAGGGCAGCCCTGGGGGAGGACATTGTATTTGGCAATGACATTTTTTTTTTTTTTCATAATTATCAGTCACCTAAGAACTGAGCCTTGGATTTAAACTCATATCTTCCTCATTATACATTCAATGATTGGACAAAAAATTTTGGAAGCATTTAAGAAGAAAGTTCTGAGAATTAAAATTACTGGATCTTATTCTAGTAACCAGCTTATTCTGCGGTTATCCAGGCCATTTTGTGGTTTCACCTAGCTACTTAAGAAGAAGGAACAGAACATGAATTTATAATATGGCATAGAGCCTTAAAAGATCGGAAGAAAGCATAAACTATGGGAAAGCAAATGCCCACTAAGGACAGTGGTCCCCTGTGTGATGTCACCAATGGAGAAAGCTAAGAAGTAGGGGCTTTAGCAGAATACTCTTTATCCATGTAAAAAGTTGTTCCCTGCAATGGACTGACTGTTTTAGTCAGTTACCCATTCATGTGTTAAAACCATCTTCCCAAAGTGATAGTATTTGGAGGTGGGACATTTGTGAGGTAAATAGATTATAAGGGCAGAGTCTTCATGAATGGGATTAGTGCCCTTATATGAAGAGGTCAGAACTGGTTAGTTTTCTTCCTGCTTTATGAGAAAACAAGTCAGCAGTCTGCAACCCAGAAAAGGGGCCTCAGCAGAACCAGACCATGCTGGCACCAAGACAGGGCTTTCAGGTTCTAGAACTGTGAGAAATATTTGTGTTATTGATAGGCCCCTCTGGTTTATGATGGGGGCTTCCCTAATGGGAAGTTAAGGCTATTTACTCTGGCAACTTGGTGGCTCAGACAGTAAAGAATCTGCCTGAACTGCAGGAGACCTGGGTTCGAACCACGGGTTGGGAAGATCCCCGGAGAAGGGAATGGCAACCACTCTAGTATTATGGTTTATGATATTTTGTTAAGTGCTAAGTGAAGTCGCTCAGTCGTGTCCGACTCTTTGTGACCCCATGGACTGTAGCCTACCAGACTCCTCTGTCTATGGGATTTTCCAGGCAAGAATACTGGAATGGGTTGCCATTTCCTTCTCCAGGGGATCTTCCCAACCCAGGGATTGAACCCAGGTCTCCCGCATTGTAGGCAGACGCTTTACCGTCTGAGCCACCAGGGAAGTCAGCCCAAATTGACTAAAATATTCCCTCAGGAAAAATAAGATGCACCTCTGTGTGCCTAATGGGTTGCAACTACCATCTTGTCTAAAGGTGAAGAGATTATCCCCAGTACAATTGCACTGCCTAAGAGTAAGGGAGCAGGTTAGACATTAGATTCTCTGCAGAAATGAAAAGCCCAGTCCCCACCCCTGCCTTCTTTTTCAGACTGTCTCACCTTCTTGGCTCCTTCTTCTGTCTTTAAATGAAACAGTGTGATTCTGGTACTCCAGAGAGAAAAGGCCCGGAAAACAAAGACTGCGACTTATGACAAAACTGGAAAAGAGTTTTGTTTTCCACAAACAAAAGAAAAGAGGTATTTTGTGAATACCTCACAAGAGTTACCTTGTGAAAAGAGTTATTTTTCACAAATGAAGTCTTAAGCTTCCCTGTCTAAAATTGGCAGTTGTGAGTGACACTGGCAAATATTACTGTACTCTTACTGGGAGAAAATTCTAAAGAAAGAAATAGTAAAAAAAAAAAAAAAATACTAGGGGGACTTCCCTGGTGGTCCAGTGGTTAAGAGTCTGAGCTCCCAATTCAGGGGGCCCAGGTTCGATTCCTGCTCAGGGAACCAGATGCCACAAACCTCAACTAAGAGTTCACGTGTTACTGAAAAAAAAAAAAAAAAAAAAAAAGAGTTCACGTGCTGTAACAAAGGTTGAAGATCTCATTGCATGCCACAACTCAGACCTGGCACAACCAAAAAATAATAATAATAATAATAATAGCAAAGATTACTGTCTTAGGTAAAATCATCACTCTCGTGGAAGCTGGACTGGACAGGAGACAGCGAGCAGAGCAGGTGAAAACCTCCTAGTGGAAGCCCAACCATATATCAAATATGAATCGGAGTCCTTTGGTGTGACCATACAAGGGAGACACGGTAGATGATACATGTCTTGTTATGAATGCCCTGTTTGCTGGGATTGCTTTTCACTAGGTCCTTTTCAGCAGGAACCGCAAGTCACACTGTTCTGAAAACCATTGTGATCCCTCTTTTCGGAGTTGTTTCCACGTCTCAGGCTGACATTTAGCTCCTCTGGGCCCACTGACGGCGGCCCAGTGACCCTGACCTCTCTTGAGAGACCTAGTCCTTTTTGCAGAGCTCAGATGCCCAACTCTAATTTGCTTCTTAAGAGACAGCAGGACCCTGGGGTCAGACTTGAGCAGCTACTCAGAGCTCCAGATATCCACCACACAGAATGAAGGCTCACACAGGCAGAGACAGTGATTCACAGTGTCAGAAATCGGAGCCTCCAATCCTAAATTCATGAGTTGAATAAGTATTAGTGGAGCTGAGCATGGGGGAAAACGTGAACATGGTAGCTTCAGCATGGATTGCTAATCTGTTTCTTTGTGCAATTCCTGTCCTTGTGGAAAGTAGGAGTTGGACTAGAGACACTCTGCAAGTTGCTGTTGGCATTTCATAAGAATAACAAATGCACTAAGCTCCTTATAATCTTTCTCTTTTTTATGAAAGTAATGTCATCAGTCAAATCTTCATTGATCACTCATTGTGTGCCCTGGCATTTAGCAGTGGGCTGGGGACTTTAAAAGGCAAGGCTCCTGCTCTTCAAATGGTTCCGTGTGCTGAACTGCAACTCATATTTAGCTAAATGAAGTATCAGAGAAAGCAGAAATCAAAGTGAACAGGAGTGGTCAGAGGAGGGGTGACGATTTGTGTTGTGCCTTAGAATTGGGAATAATAGAGGAAATGTTCTTATTATTATTAGGAACAGTGTCTTTTTCAAGGTAGAATTGAGTCTACCAGTGACCCTCTTCATTCTATGCAAAAACTGTGTCTGCACAGTGACTCATCTAAAAAAAATGTTTCTTCTCTCATGGAGTGGATTCATCACAGTTATTTAATGATTGCCCCCCAAGAAATTAGCTAAGATCTGGGTCAGGTCATGCAAGCATAGGTATCAACATACTTCAAGAATATTACCATGGATTCCATACCATTGTGTACTTATTATATGTTACATAGGCAATACCCATATTACTTCTCCTTGCATTAGAGAGTGAAATAAGTCTACCTTTTGGTCCCAGAGTTTTTCATAGTCAAGGTTCTCACATGTCATCTTCTATTCAGATAAAAGTCCTAGTCTGTGATGTAAGCTAAGATACTCAGGTCCCTAAAGGACAAGAGATTAAAGGAGGAGATCTAGTTCTGTTCTGCTCAAGGGCTGAAGGTATAGGAAACATCACATTTTCCTAGCACAGAGAGCCCACAGGAACCTGTCTGGGACAGGAGCCCAGCATTCCCCATCAGCAGACCTGGAGATCCCAGTTGTGAAGGGCCACCAAGCTGGCCAGTATTACTGTGGAGCTGACAATGGCCACAATCCTATCCAGAGCAAGGTGATGAATATCCCTGTGAGAAGTAAATTTCACGCTCATTCATCTCAGACAGAAATCCTCAAACCAAGAGCCAGGAGTCATGAGGAAATTTCAGGAGATCCCAGCGATCAGTGCTGTGGAGAACCAACAACAATTTGAGGATGGGTTTCCTTTACAAGTTCAACTGCTGACAGCTTTCTTTCCATGGAAGAAAACACAAAGGGGGCTGGCTTGGCATTAGAAACAAATAAGATGAGAAAGACAAATGATCATGTCTCTAGACAATACCCAGAATTATATTTCCCCAAATTTCTAAAGATACTGTTGAGGAAACAACCTCTGATAACACTAGTGGGGATGAGGGAATGAAGGAATACACAGTGACCGAGAGCCAGGCTCCTTGCTGAGAGCTTGGTGTGGGAATTTGTGAGTCTAATGGGCATCACCAGTCCTCTCTGATAGCCCCACTTTGGGCCTGTTAATTCCAGTGTCTTGTCCTGTCCTCACCCTCAGGGTTCCCAGGACCCAGCCCGTCCTGGGGGATGTGGTGGAACTTTGCTGTCAGGTTTGAAGCTGCTCCCGCATCTTCCCAGTCCTGTACTGGCTTTATCATGAGGACATCAGTCTGAGGAACAGCTTAGCACCCTCTGGAGGAGGAGCATTTCTCAACCTCTCCCTGACCACCGAACATTCTGGAAACTACCATAAGGCCAACGGAGGCCTGGGGCTTCAGCTCAGTGAACTGGCCCGACTCTTTGTCGCAGGTGGGTTGATGGTCCCTGGATACAGAAAATGAAAGTGAAAGTTGCTCAGTCGTGTCCAACTCTGCGACCCCATGGACTAAACAGTCAATGGAATTCTCCAGGCCAGGATACTGGAGTGGGTAGCCTTTCCCTTCTCCAAGGGACTTTCCCAACTCAGGGATCGAACCCAGGTCTCCCACATTGCAGGCGGATTCTTTATCAGCTGAGCCACAAGGGAAGCCCAAGAATACTGGAATGGATAGCCTACTCTTCTCCAGTGGATCCTCTCAGCCCAGGATTCGAACTGGGGTCTCCTGCATTGCAGGCAGGTTCTTTACCAACTGAGCTATCAGGGAATCCCCAGATACAGGGATAGTATTATAATCAATGACTTTTTATTGGTAATACATAAGAACTTCAGAAAAGAGGTGAAAGTATCTAGGTGATGCTGGCTAAGTGGGAGGAGTTGGAGAAAATGAGCTCATTCCAAGTCTGACTGCTTTTATTCTCTGCACTAACCTGAAAAGTACACACTATATTTAGATAAAATTACATGAATTTATATTTACCGTTCCTGCATAGTATCAGCAAGGATTCCAGGGCCCATTACTGATATAGATTGGATTTGAAAAAAACAGAGAAAAGAAAAAAGAAAACCTTCAAAAATTTGCTCAATTATTTTTATGCTTCACAATTTTCTAAGGTTCCATGCAGTGGGCAATGTTGCTATATTACTAATTTTGCAATATGTCATTTTCCCCTGCATGTAGTCACTTGAGACTAAAATCATTAACACATTCTTCCATGCTTGACTTTTAAATAAAAAGTCCAATTATTAAATGTAATTTAACAATTTCAATAGACAAAATTAGTTTATACTCAATGGAGTAGGATATAATAAGGAGTTATATTTAAATAAATTAAAACAACTTTGTACAATATTTTCTCTTTTACTTATCCATTTCTTTTCAGTTACCCTTCTCATTACAAGAAGACAGACTCCTTTATGAATTCATGAATTTATTTTACAGATCATAAGTGGCCATCTACACGTACATGTCTGGTGGTTTACACTGGGTATGGGTTGGGACCTCGGCCAGAACAGTCAATTAGAGAGTGAATGTAAATGTGATCTGGATTCTTGGGTAGTGTGGTGGCCTCAGGGTAGGCCTCAGGGTAGGCCTTTTTACATGTTGGCTTAGGCGTCCACAAAAAAAAAAAAAAAAAAAAAAGTGTGATAGTGAATCTACAACATCTCATCAACTAATTTAAAAATTACCAGTGTCACTTCCACCACAATTTCACTGGAAATGCAGGAGATGCCAATTTGATCTCTGGGTGGGGAGGATCCCCTGGAGGAGGACATGGCAACCCACACTAGTATTCTTGCCTGAAAAATCCCATGTACAGAGGAGCCTGGCAGACCACGGTCTATGGAGTCGAAAAGAGTCAGATATGACTGGGCAACTGAGCACAGTGCCCAACAAGGGCTTCCCAGGTGGCTCAGTGGTAAAGAATCTGTCTGCCAATGCAGGAGACCCGGGTTCAATCTTGGTCAGGAATATCCCCTGGAGAAGGAAATGGCAACCCACTCCAGTCTTCTTGCCTGGAAAATACCATGGACAGAGGAGCCTGGTGGGCTACAGTCCATGAGGTTGAAAGAATCGGACACAACTTACTGATTAAACAATAACAACAACAGTGTCCAACAAACTTGTCTGGATGCAAAGAGAGGGAGTATAGACTCCACTTCTAAATAAAGGAACTGTCAAAAATTTTACAACCATATGTATTTTTTTAATTGAAGTATAGATGGTTTACAATATTGCATTAATTTCAGGTGTACAACACAGTGATTTGTTTTTGTTTTGCAGATTATATTCCATTATAAATTATCACCATATATTGAATATAATTCCCATACTATACAGTAAATTCTTATGGCCTAACTATTAAATAGTTTGTATATATTAATCCCATACTCCTAGTTTATCCTTCCGTCCCTCTCTTTCTTGTTTGGTATAGATTACTTTGTGTTATTTTTTAGATTAGATGTATAAGTGATATAATTTGTCTTGGTCAGACATTCCACTAAGTGTAGTAGTCTCCAGATCAATCCATGTCACTGCAAATGGCAATATTTTATTCTTTTTTATATTACACTCATATTTTAAACATCTCCACACACTCACCAACATAAATTCCAATCCATGCCTCCCAACCTCACAGCTGAGTCGTGCAGTCATGTCTGACTCTTTGTGACCCCAAGGACTGCAGTACACCAGGATTCCCTATCCATCAACAACTCCTGGAGCTTGCTCAAACTCATGTCCATCGAGTCGGTAATGCCATCCAATTATCTCATCCTCTGTTATCCCCTGCTCCTGCCTTCAATCTTTCCCAGCATCAAGGTCTTTTCTAATGAGTCAGTTCTCTGCATCAGGTGGCCAAAGTATTAGAATTTTAGCTTCAGCATCAGTCCTTCCAATGAATATTCAGGACTGATTTCCTTTAGGATGGCCTGGTTTGATTTCCTTGCAGTCGAAGGGACTCTCAAGAGTCTTCTCCAACACCACAATTCAAAAGCATCAATTCTGCAGCACTCAGCTTTCTTTGTGGTCCACCTCTCACATCCATACATGACTACTGGAAAAACCATAGCTTTGACTAGATGGACCTTTGTCGGCAATGTCTCTGCTTTTTAATATGCTGTCTAGGTTGGTCATAGCTTTTCTCCCAAGGATCAAGCGTCTTTTAATTTCATGACTGCAGTCACCATCTGCAGTGATTTTAGAGCCCAAGAAAATAAAGTCTGTCACTGTTTCCAGTGTTTCCCCATCTATTTGCCATGAAGTAATGGGGCCAGATGACATGATCTTTGTTTTTTGAATGTTGAGTTTTAAGCCAGCTTTTTGACTCTCCTCTTTCACACTCATCAAGAGGCTCTTTATTTCCTCTTTGCTTTCTACCAGAAGGGTGAAACCATCTGCATATCTCAGATATGCAGAAACCTCAGATAACCATCTGCATATCTGAGGTTATTGATATTTCTCTCAGCAATCTTGATTCCAGGTTGTGACTCACCAAGCCCAGCATTTCAGAGGATGTACTCTGCATATAAGGTAAATAAGCAGGATGACAATATACAGCCTTGACCTACTCCTTTTCTTGTTTGGAACCAGTCCAGTGTTTCAGGTTCTAACTGTTGCTTCTTGACCTGCTTACTAGAAGTATAAAAACATGCACCTTTTATTAACCAACACTTTCATAAAGCTGTTGTGTCTTTAGCATTTTCAACATAACCATATCTCTTTGTAGTCTATTAGTTGCAAGTCCAAGAATCTAAAGAATTTCTCCAAATGATATATGATACTGATCCTCACTCATACTCTACTAGCCAAAAATTATTACCAGTGCCCAAGCTTTAGAGCCCTGCTGCATAACTGTTGCATCCATTGTCAAAAACAATGTGTCATACAATTAAAAATTCATTAAGAAGATAGACATCATGTAAAGTGTTCCTTCAATAATAGAAAAAGAAAGGAAAGGAGGAGGAAAGAAAGGAGGAAAGAAGAGAAGGGAAGAAGAAAATAAAGAAAGCATGATGGAGAACACACCAGACTCCTTTCAGCTCCTGTGATACTATAGTTTAAGGAGAGAAAGGAACATCATACATGTTGAGTCCTGCCCCAGGCCACAGGTGAGATGCCTTGCAAGGCCACAGAAGCAGAGCCCAAGGTCATCTCTGAAGCTGAATGAGACCCACTGTAACCATTGCCAAAAGCCCTTGATTATCAGTAGCAAGCTTCTTGACTCCTAGTTAGGCAAGGATGTCCACTCCAAGAAACACCCTATAGTCTCCCAACCAATCACCTAATGCCAACCTTCCAGCAGGAATTTTCTTTGTCTTGAGGCCATAAGAATTAGCTATTAAACCACAAAAACTGTCTGCTCTCCCTGGTCTGTCAGGAGGTCAGCCCTCTGTGCTCACAGTGCCCACTTTATCTCTGTTCTTTATTCTTAATAAACTTACTCCTTTCTGCAGTACTCTGTGCCTGGAAATTCTTTTCCAACCTGCACTTGGACTGCCTCAACAATGCAATCACATAAATACATACAGAAAAACAAAATTTGGTAACTGTCATGGGGGGAAAGAATAGAAAGACATTTGCTTAAAGAGGACTTCTTTCCCTTGTAGCCTCAGGATGGCCTCCTCAAAGTAGGGAAACTTGATCAGAGATTTCTCTGTTTCTAATATAAAAATGTCTTTGAATGGTCATAAGTTTCTATCCTACTGAGAATGGTCTGTCTCTATGTGTAGAGCATGCTTTCCCAGCAGAGGTGATATCAACCTCAAGGCAGCAAAAACTGGTCCTTTTAGAGGTGAAAAAAAATCTTATTTTTTATGTATAAAGCATGTATAATAAATACATAAAGATATACAGCATATCTGTGCTATTGCTTCATACAGTAGGGAGGTGGTTAGGAAAAAAAAAAAATCTAAATAGGCCCTTTGGGATGTGCTAATGAAATAAATGTCAAGAAATCCTGGTCTAGAGTTTTTCATAGTTTCTTTAAAAAATAATTATTAAATGCCTCCCTGCAAGAGAAAATTGGTAGAGGCACAGGGGATACAATGTTGGTAATATAAGCATGGGCCCTTAAATGTTAGCTGAGGAAAAGACATAAAAGCAAGCAAGAAAACAGAGGAAATAATTACAAATTATGCTGTGAAAAAAGGGTACAGAGGCCTGAAATAGAAAATAAACAGCTGATCTCTTTGAAAGTTTAGGGAAGGCCTCTCTGATAAGTGCTCTGGCTTTAAAAACAGAAGTTTCACAGTATGAGGCCTAACACCTGGTCTTTCCTTTGTAAGGCAAACGCCTAACTTAAACTTTGTTTGCTGAGGCATCCACTTCAAAGAACTACTTTGAATAAATATGTTTCCAGCCACTGGATAAAAAGGCAGCATGAAAGCCCATCCCCCAATCCCAGACTTCTTAGTTTTAGAGACATTGGTTGATTTTCATAACTGACAATTTGGGCTTGCTTTTTTTTCCCTCTCTCTTCTTGTGCTTTAAATTCTGGCTTTTATGTTTTAAATTCACCAATAAGGACTGAGCCCTCAGAAACACTAGGCTCCTACCTCCCCATTAATAAAAGCAGAACCCCAGGCGCTAGACCTCATGGTATAGTTTCAGGCGTGCCACGTGCTCTCCCAGATCTGTGAGTAATAAACTTTTTCTTTTCAAAGTTTTTTCGTGCTTATTGCTGAGGGTTGTCAACTACAAATTGGCACTTGCCATCTACCTCTACAAGGATCAAATCATGTGCTGTTGCAGTTGCCAATTTTCAATACTCTCTGAAAGGAGTTCAGGGTGGAGATCAGAAATGAGGCACTCTGTGCTCAATGGGGGTGAGACTGGCTGGACAGGTCTTCAGATAGTTAGATATTTTCAGGAGCCAATTTTATGAGCCTAATTCTTGTATCTGCTCATATCTAGAAAAGCACATGATGATGACTGTTCCTTACAACTAGCAGAAAGCTTCACAAGACTAGTAGAAGTCTTCTGGAAAAATGTGTGCTTGATTGTAGATATTCCCCCTTCACCAAAATCACATATATACCGACCTTTCCCCACTGCCTCTTTGGAGAAGTTTCTCAGAGCTATCTGACATGCTGTCTCCTGGGCTGCAGTCCTTATTTTGCCCCCAAATAAAGCTTAACTCACAATTTTCACATTGCGCTTTTTTCTAAGTCAACAGTATGTCTTGAGATCATAATCAGAACCACAATGTTCTGCCCAGCCACACCACTCATTGTATAGGCTGGGTGTTTGAGTGCTAAGTCCCTTCAGTTGCCTCTGACTCTTTGAGACCCTATGGACTGTAGCCCATCAGGCTCCTCTGTCCATGGGATTCTCCAGGCAAGAATACTGGAGTGGGTTGCCATGCCCTCCTCCAGGAGATCTTCCTGACCAAGGAAACTGTGTCTCTTATGTCTCCTTCATAGGCAGGTGTGTTTTTTTTTTACCACTAGTGCCACCTGGGAAGCCCAGTTATGGGCTGAGGTGGGCACAAAACAATTTCCTATTTAATTCTTGTTCATTTATCTCCTAATTTGCGCAGATCTGGGAGGAATTTAGGGACAGACCCTTTAGCTAGTCTGTGAATTAAAAAAAAAAAAAAAAAAAATCCTCTTCAAAAACTTTATGCCAATGCGCCAAAAGGTTTTCATGTCTGCTTTGACACTTTGACTCTTTGCGACTCACACCACAAATCATAGTGGTACACCACAATCTATATTAGGATTAGTATGAATTCAAGGTAATGAGGGTTTTCCCCTTTAAAAAATGGAAAAAAAAAAAGTTATTTAAATACTAGCAAACCCATAGCATGACTAAAGAACCCAGCATAACCTTGGAGACAATTCTCCTAAGAGAGCTGAGCTGATTGAGAGCTGTTGAAAGATGACTGTCAACATCTGAAAATGCACAGCTGCTGGGGTTGAAATACAAACAACATTAAAGAAGGTAGCTATGTTAATTTTTCAGAACCCAATGTGAAATATGATTCTTTCAATTCCCTTTTTCTAATTCTTGCAGATCTCCTCTGAGTACCTCCCTTCTGTCTTCTTTGTGGATGGAAAATAAGCCCAGCTTTGGTGAGACAGATTTGCCCTGCCCTCAGCCACGCCAGTTCCCCATGCTTCTGTGGCTGCTGCTGCTGCTGCTCCTGGGTGAGTAGATGGGTTGGACTGGACAGGGGCCTCTGTTCCTAATATCAGCCAGGGAAAAAACAAGGAACTTCTGTCTCTGCTTCTACTCAGGGTTCAGAGACATATAGCAAGTGTCAACCAAAAGAAAAATGTACAATGTAAAAGTGAGTTAAGATTTATTCGGGAACCTTACTGAGGACCATCAACCAAGAGACAGCCTCTCAGATAGATCGGAGGAACTGCTCTGAAGAAGTAAGGCAGAAACCAGGATATATATAAACTTTTTTGCTGGGAAAAACATGTAGTCAAGCATCAAAAGATCACTGCTGATCACAAAGAACAGGAATCTCAAGTTAGCAATTGAAATGCTTTTCAATATATGGGAAGATGAAAAAGTTGAGTCATTTGAATTTTTTTTCTTAGTATTCAGCTTAACTATCTAAAGATAACTAAATCCAAGGCACAGAATGTTTTCTTTTCTTTCTTTTTTTTTTTTCATCCTGAATTGTCCTCTGAGCCTACTGCCAATGGGCAACCACAGCAGCTAATGGCTTGATCCTTGTAGGCCTGGAATAGCAAGCAACAGTTTTTTCCTTACAGTGCCCTTTGTTAGTCATAAATTTGACCAAGGTTTCGGAGGCGTTTCATGATAGATTTATCCCGTGGTGCTAAGAACGCTTACTCCTAATTAAGGCAAAGATCTCCATGATAGGCCATTCATGTACTATATCTGGATTAGGCCCTGTTAGTAACTTAAAGTTCTCTAGACCATCTATCTTACTTGTCTATTATGATCCAGGAAATGTTTTTCCCTTGTTACTTTTCCCCATGTCTAGAGTTGCACGATTACAATTGTTCTGTATAGAGTTATATGTGTGATCATTGCTTCAAGACTTTTAGCCATCATTAATTTTGTTGGAGGCTTAACTATGCACAGTAGGTATTGTTGTCAAGGGACAACAATTTCACAAAATAGACAGAGTATAAGTAACAGAACTAGGAACATTAATAGGGTCAGACTAGAGCAGAAACAGAAGCAAAGCATAGTTTGAAAACAACAAAGAGAGAACAGATTAAAATGATTCCTATAACTAGGTATAACCTGGATCACAATAAGTCATGAAGTCCAGAAGGGGGCCAGCAGCAAAAGCCAAATTCTGGAGGATCAGGTAGAGAGAAAACTATAAATGTTTCATATTTGTTTACAAAGGTATATGTTATCAATTGGTTGTAAGTCATAGTGTTAAAGGAAAGGTTTTCTGGAAAAATAAGGATGAAAAGTCAGCAATACTTCAGAAAAAATATAAATTATAGGGACTTCCCTGGCAGTCCAGTGGTTAGGAGTCCACACTTCCAGTGCAAGTGGTGCAGGTTCAATCCCTGGCTAGGGAACTAAGATCCCACATGGTACATGGCAGTCAAATTTTTAAAAAAAAATTGTATTTATTGGCTATTTCAGTCCCATAAATTGATTCTTATTGATCTGGATGAAATCATCTTTTTTTTTTTTTTCATTTTGCAATTTCTTACCCAGTTCAGTGGTATGATTTAAAAGTCATCAGAAAACTTATTTGTTAAAAAGTCCTTTTTGTGAATCTTCTTAAAGATCTTCATTTTGTAAAACCATCAGAGTAAAACAATGACTGCCTATAAAAGACAACAGATTTTAAATGGCATGGTTAAATATCTGATTGCAATGTAATTGACAAAGAATATACAATATTTTGCAACATACAACATTTTGAGATAATAGTTAGAATGATAACTAATAACATTATACCAGGATATATCAAATTTTTAGAAATTTCATATAGTTTTTGGAATCTCCATGTTAATGACATATATCCATATAATAAAACCTAAGAAGTTTTATCACCACTTATTTGACAATATTTCCCATGTATTAATAATTTAACATACCCAACAAACCTAATTAGTTTAATATTTCTCTTTACTTTGAAACATCTCAAAGTTAGCTAGACGTCTAAAGAACTTCATTTGGAATTTGACGTGGGAAGTTCATTAAAGATACTAAAAACTTTTTAAAATATTTGGTTAAGTACGACCATAGGTCACTGTGAAACAATACTTATTCACCCAACTAAAGTGATAATAAAAGATTTTAAAGGCAAATACAGACAGAAAGTTACAACAAATTACTTAAAAGGTAAAGAAACTTTACAATCCGTTAACAAAAGCAGATCAATATTCCAAAAAAACTGTTCTCTGAACATAAAAAAAAAAAAAAAATTCTAGCTTTGTACCAGCTTACTTTTAATATTTAAATTTATTTACTAAAGTTTTATTTTAATCTTAGCCAGTCCTGACCATGCGCAAAACTCTTTTAAAGCTCCTTTCCCAAAAACTTTCTATAACTTTCGTTTTTGCTTTCAGATTTTGCCCTGGGATTTTTCTTTCTTTTTTTCTCTCCGGAATAAAATGACTACGTTTTTCCACAACAAAATGACTTTCCATTCTTTATGTCCTTTTCCTTTTACACAAAGATATTGCCCTTAATTATTTTAGTACTTTAGATTTTATATAAATTAGAATTCTTAACTTTTAAGTACCTTAATTTCTAGTAAACACTAAGAAGTAAGAAATGATGAACTGTCTTTTACATTAGCATTCTGTAGATTGGAAAGCATAAATATTATTTATGATTCCTAAAAATTTGTGCTTTTTATAGGATATTTTTTAGTGTGGCACCAAAATTTTTATTAATAGTTCTAAGTATCTATAGTTTCTCTGTAAAATGAAGCCTATATTTAGTAATCAATTTTCATTATTTTATTTGCGAATGATCTGACAATTAATAAATTTTCATCATTTGAATTCACTTAGAAAAATTCTAAAGCTTTAAGATATCAAAAATCTGGAAAAAAATTTTCAAGTAGATGTACCATAAAACACAATTATTTCTTAAGTGTTCACCTCAAAATTCTTACCCCATTTGTATCTATTAAATTAATTTGTTTTCAACAATTCTGTTTAGCTTATGCATGAAAACTTTATGAGATATGAGACCAAGTCATCCATCATCTCAAGCTATTTTTCTTGCTGATAAATTTTATAAGAGATAATATGATCTTATTTGAATTTTAGTAAAACTAAGTGTAATAAAAATAAAACATGTCTGTATTAATTAAACCAACAAACTTGAATATAATACCTAATATTAATTTAATATTGAATATTTCCCAGATAGTGTGAATTTTAAATTCACTTGGGTAAGTTTCTAAAACATTTAAAAATATTTAATTAGTAAGTATCTACTTTTAAGCCAATTAAATAGAGAGCTGTTATATATTTAATTTTGATAATATTATCTGAAGGTAAAGATATATCATCTGTATAACATACGTAATTCAGTTCAGTCTCTCAGTCGTGTCTGACTCTTTGCGACCACGTGGACTGCTGCCCACCAGGTCCCCCTATCCATCACCAATTCCTGGAGCTTGCTCAAACTCATGTCCATTGAGTCGGTGATGCCATCCAACCATTTCATCCTCCGTTGTCCCCTTCTCCTCCAGCCTTCAATCTTTTGCAGCGTCAGAGTCTTTCCCAAGGAGTCAGTCCTTCATATCAGGTGGCCAAAGTATTGGAGCTTCAGCTTCAGCATCAGTCCTTCCAATGAACATTCAGGACTGATTTCCTTTAGGATGGACTGGTTGGATCTCCTTGCAGTCCAAGGGACTCTCAAGAGTCTTCTCCAACACTGTAGTTCAGAAGCATCAATTCTTCGGTGCTCAGCTTTCTTTATAATCCAACTCTCACATCCATACACAACTGCTGGAAAAACCATAACTTTGACTAGAATGACCTTTGTTGGTAAAGAAATGTCTCTGCTTTCTAATACGCTGTCTAGGTTGATCATAGCTTAACTTCCAGAGAGCAAGCCATCTCAGGAGACAAGAGAGCCAGCAGTTTGAGTTTTAAGAGGTCTCTTTTTTCCTTTTTTCCCTCTTCAGCTTCAGATTCTACCTGATTAAGTTAATTAGGCTCAGTCTCAGGTCATTGTGAGTTGTATTTTCTGATTTGTAGCCATCTGAGGGACGAAGACTGTTGCTTTTAATTCCCCAAAGAACTGGTCTGCTGCCTAAATGATTTTAAAAAGTTGATTTGCCCAGCTACATCCAGCTATATTTTCTTTAATTTACTTTTATCATCAACAAGATGATATTCAGCTAAACTGAAAGTCAAGAGTTCTATATTCTAGAACTTTAGGATTCAATTTATTATGTCTTCAAAATTGTATACAAAATATTCAATAAGGACACTCTTTGTGAGTTGACGAGTTAAACATAGCAATTTATCCTAGAGAGAAAAAAAAAATTATTGCTTTTATTAGTCCCTGAATATTAGCCCCAGTTTTTACTTTATATTGTGTGGTCTCAGGTAACTCTATTGGTTTCTTTTAGTATGTTTAACTAATACTGCCCAAGGGGCAGATGTTTATGTCCCATCTTATAATACGAGGCAAGGGAAGCATTGCTCAGAGACGTAATGTCTATTCCACATTACAATTAGGTGAAAGAGATGTAACCATCTTCTTGAAAGCTCATTCAAATACTCCAGTTTTTATAAGATTTCATCTCAGTTTTATAACTCCTATACCTTTAACTTTAGCTTCCCTCCATCAGGACCCCATCAACAAGTCTTGGTCTTAAAAGGAGTCCTGAAACTCTCCTTTTTATCGCCCTGGCCATTTAATCCATTTGTGTGTAAAATGTTTTTGGGTCACCAGTGAGGGGTCAAGCCCAGGGACACAGGCCCTTTTGACAGTCTTCACTTGATTAATTGATCTCACTGTTGTCCCAAGTAAATGCTAGTCAGGTATCTCAGCGTAATTTTCTTCCAGCCTTTAAATTTTGTTTTTGTTGGTCCTTTAATGGACTGGAACCTGGTGGTCCGGAGTCAACAATAAGAAAGTAAGAGAGAGAAAGAGGCTGCTATCCCCTGGTTTACGCGGAAAGCCAATAGAGTCCCGTTCTTAGGGCTCGCGCTGCTGCACGTAGGCACCAGGCACCCTCTCGAGTGGGTGAAGGCACAGTGCGCCTTCTCGAGAGGGTCTTAGAAGCCCGGGCAAGAAAGTGAGCTCAGCGGGCCTCCGTGCTCCAAGGAATTAGCCAGAAATAGAGATATGTATATATAGAGAAAGACAGAAAGAAAGAAAGACACGGGGACCTAAGCTCTGATGGAGCAAAGGTGTTTTAATCAACATGGCATGGGCATATATACTGTCTTACAAGGTGGTTATTCTCAGCAAAGATAAAGATGAAAATTCCAGATATACAAACATAAGTCGATCCCTACTAAAGAGAGAGTTGCAAACAATCACCTTCTCATAAGGAAGAGGATACTTATCACTGTAATGAGAAATGCCTGGATTCCTCAGCCCCAGGAAAGGCGTGCCTCTCCTCTTAATTCCTGAATATTCAGGAATTAATAAGGGCCAGAGGGTTCCTGACAGATCCAAAACAGCACAGAGAATGCCTCTTGCTAAATGCTTCCTGACAGTTTTAAAACAGGGATAAGTAGAGTGAATTACACTGTTGCAGGGACCAACGGGGGGTCCCTTTGGTCTATCCAACCTCAGTTCAGTTCACTTCAGTTCAGTCGCTCAGTCGTGTCCGACTCTTTGCGACCCCATGAATCGCAGCACGCCAGGCCTCCCTGTCCATCACCAACTCCTAGAGTTTACTCAAACCCATGTCCATCGAGTCAGTGATGCCATCCAGCCATCTCATCCTCTGTCGTCCCCTTCTCCTCCTGCCCCAAATCCCTCCCAGCATCAGGGTCTTTGCCAATGAGTCAACTCTTCGCATGAGGTGGCCAAAGTATTGGAGTTTCAGCTTCAGCATCAGTCCTTCCAATGAACACCCAGGACTGATCTCCTTTAGGATGGACTGGTTGGATCTCCTTGCAGTCCAAGGGACTCTCAAAAGTCTTCTCCAACACCACACTTCAAAAGCATCAATTTTTCGGTGCTCAGCTTTCTTCACAGTCCAACTCTCACATCCATACATGACCACTGGAAAAACCATAGCCTTGACCAGCAGACCTTTGCTGGCAAAGTAATGTCTCTGTTTTTTAATATGCTGTCTAGGTTGGTCATAACTTTCCTTCCAAGAAGTAAGTATCTTTTAATTTCATGGCCGCAGTCACCATCTGCAGTGATTCTGAAGACCCCCAAAATAAAGTCAGCCACGGTTTCCACTGTTTCCCCATCTATTTCCCATGAGGTGATGGGACCAGATGCCATGATCTTAGTTTTCTGAATGTTAAGCTTTAAGCCAACTTTTTCACTCTCCTCTTTCACTTTCATCAAGAGGCTTTTTAGTTCCTCTTCACTTTCTGCCATAAGGGTGGTATCATCTGCATATCTGAAGTTATCGATATTTCTCCTGGCAATCTTGATTCCAGCTTGTGCTTCTTCCAGCTCAGCATTTCTCATGATGTACTCTGCATATAAGTGAAATAAGCAGGGTGACAATATACAGCCTTGATGTACTCCTTTTCTTATTTGGAACCAGTCTGTTGTTCCATGTCCAGTTCTAACTGTTGCTTGCTGACATGCATACGGGTTTCTCAAGAGGCAGGTCAGGTGGTCTTTTCCAAAACCAGCTTGAACATCTGGAGGTTCATGGTTCATGTATGAATCATGGCTTGGAGAATTTTGAGCCTGGCTTGGAGAATTTTGAGCATTACTTTACTAATGTGTGAGATGAGTGCAATTGTGCGGTAGTTTGAGCATTCTTTGGGATTGCCTTTCTTCGGGATTGGAATGAAAACTGACCTTTTCCAGTCCTGTGGCCACTGCTGAGTTTTCCAAATTTGCTGGCATATTGAGTGCATCACTTTCACAGCATCATCTTTCAGGATTTGAAATAGCTCAACTGGAATTCCATCACCTCCACTAACTTTGTTCATAGTGATGCTTTCTAAGGCCCACTTGACTTTCCAGGATGTCTGGCTCTAGGTGAGTGATCACACCATCATGATTATCTGGGTCATGAAGATCTGTTTTGTACACTTCTACTGTGTATTCTTGCCACGTCTTCTTTATATATTCTGCTTCTGTTAGATCCATACCATTTCTGTCCTTTATCGAACCTATTTTTGCATGAAATGCTCCCTTGGTATCTCTAATTTTCTTTAAGAGATCTCTAGTCTTTCCCATTCTGTTGTTCTCCTCTATTTCTTTGCATTGATTGCTGAGGAAAGCTTTCTTATCTCTCCTTGCTATTCTTTGGAACACTCCATCCAAATGGGAATATCTTTCCTTTTCTCTTTTGTTTTTCACTATCCAACCTCAGGTAGTGTTAACTCAAAACCTTTGTTTTAATCCCATCAGCAGCTATTTTATTTATCTCATTTCCCAATAACCATCTAAAGATTTCCATCCTATTGAGATAAGCCCCTTTAAAATTTCCACCTTGTTAGAAAGAAGTCTCTTGACTTCCCCTCAGTTTCTTATTTCTCTGTTAATCTACCTATTTTACATTAATTAAGCAAATGTTTTATTAGCATCTTTAAGGCTTATTGAAGGGAACCTGATACCACAAATAAAGCTTCTCCAAAAAGCTTTTGTTTGTTCATGTTTTTTTCTAACTAAGGGAGTTTTTAAGATTAGCTGTTACATATGTGTAGTATTTGGAAAACTCAGAAGTGGCCACAGGACTGGAAAAGGTCCGTTTTCATTCCAATCCCTAAGAAAGGAAATCCCAAAGAATGCTCAAACTACCACACAATTGTACTCATCTCACACGCTAGTACAGTAATGCTCAAAATTCTCCAAGACAGGCTTCAGCAATACGTGAACCATGAACTTCCAGATGTTCAAGCTGGTTTTAGAAAAGGCAGAGGAACAAGAGATCAAATTGTCAACATCCTCTGGATCATCGAAAAAGCAAGAGATTTCCAGAAAAACATCTATTTCTGCTTTATTGATTATGCCAAAGCCTTTGACTGTGTGGATCACAATAAACTGTGGAAAATTCTGAAAGAGATGGGAATACCAGACCACCTGACCTGCCTCTTGAGAAACCTGTATGCAGGTCAGGAAGCAACAGTTAGAACTGGACATGGAACAACAGACTGGTTCCAAATAAGAAAAGGAGTACATCAAGGCTGTATATTGTCACCCTGCTTATTTCACTTATATGCAGAGTACATCATGAGAAACGCTGAGCTGGAAGAAGCACAAGCTGGAATCAAGATTGCCAGGAGAAATATCGATAACTTCAGATATGCAGATGACACCACCCTTATGGCAGAAAGTGAAGAGGAACTAAAAAGCCTCTTGATGAAAGTGAAAGAGGAGAGTGAAAAAGTTGGCTTAAAGCTTAACATTCAGAAAACTAAGATCATGGCATCTGGTCCCATCACCTCATGGGAAATAGATGGGGAAACAGTGGAAACAGTGGCTGACTTTATATTTTTGGGCTCCAGAATCACTGCAGATGGTGACTGCAGCCATGAAATTAAAAGATGCTTACTCCTTGGAAGGAAAGCTATGACCAACCTAGACAGCATATTAAAAAGCAGAGACATTACTTTGCCAGCAAAGGTCCGTCTAGTCAAGGCTATGGTTTTTCCAGTGGTCATGTATGGATGTGAGAGTTGGACTGTGAAGAAAGCTGGGCACGGAAAAAAATTGATGCTTTTGAAGTGTGGTGTTGGAGAAGACTCTTGAAGGTCCCTTGGACTGCAAGGAGATCCAACCAGTCCATCCTAAAGGAGATCAGTCCTGGGTGTTCATTGGAAGGACTGATGCTGAAGCTGAAACTCCAATACTTTGGCCACCTCATGCGAAGAGTTGACTCATTGGCAAAGACCCTGATGCTGGGAGGGATTTGGGGCAGGAGGAGAAGGGGACGACAGAGGATGAGATGGCTGGATGGCATCACTGACTCGATGGACATGGGTTTGAGTAAACTCCGGGAGTTTGTGGTGGAGAGTGAGGCCTGGCATGCTGCGATTCATGGGGTCATAAAGAGTCAGACACGACTGACTGAACTGATGTGTACTATTTTTCATAGGCAACAATAGAACAGCTCTTTATTTATTTATTTAATCTTTGACTAGCATTTTAATTTTTTTTTCCTTTTATTTTTATTAGTTGGAGGCTAATTACAATATTTTAGTGGTTTTTGCCATACATTGACATGAATCAGCCAGGACATGGAAGCAACCTAGATGCCTATCAGCAGACGAATGGATAAGAACAGCTCTTTAATTTCAGAGTTCTCTAAAAATTTACCAGTTTAGACGTTTCTCCTATTTAAAGAATCCATTGTCTGGCCATTGATGAATATTATCTTGTGAGCATGCTAAGTTGCTTTAGTTGTGTCCTACTCTGTGGCCCTCTGGACTGTAGCCTGCCAGGTTCCTCTGTCCATGGGATTTTTCAGGCAAGAATACTGGAGTTGGTTGCCATGCCCCCCTCCAGGGGGATCTTCCCAATCTAGGGATCGAATCCTCATCTCTTACATCTCCTGCATTGATAGATTGGTTCTTTACCACTAGTGCCACCAGAGAAGCCCTAATAGTATCTAAATACTGATTCAAACTAATAAGACACAAGAGGCATTCTCAGAAGAGAATGCAAAGGATGCCACCTTCACAAGATACGGAAAGCTTATTCCCCAAAATAGTCTAAGAAATTAATGCCTTTGTTGTACAGGTAGACACAGCAAAGATTGAAATGACAAAGGCCCTTTATGGGCTAGGATTCTTTTTTTTTTTTTCCCCTTTCTTTTAATTGGAGGCTAATTACTTTACAATATTGTGGTGGTTTTTTGCCGTACATTGACATGAATCAGCCATGGGTTTATGTGTGTTCCCCATCCTGAAACCACTCCCTCTTCCCTCCCCATCCCATCCCTCAGGGTCGTCCCAGTGCACCAGCCCTGAGCACCCTGTTTCACGCGCCTAACCTGGACTGGTGATTTATTTCACATATGATAATATACATGTTTCAATGCTATTCTCTCAAATCATCCCACCATCGCCTTCTCCAAAAGTCTGTTCTTTACATCTCTTTTGTTGTCTCGCATATAGGGTCATCGTTACCATCTTTCTAAATTCCATGTATATGTGTTAATATACTGTATTGGTGTTTTTCTTTCTGACTTACTTCAGTCTGTATAATAGGCTCCAGTTTCATCCACCTCATTAGAACTGATTCAAATGCATTCTTTTTAATAGCTGAGTAATATTCCATCATGTATATGTACCACAGCTTTCTTATCCATTTGTCTGCCTATGGTTGTCTGTCTAGGTTGCCTCCATTTCTTGGCTATTGTAAACGAGGCTGAGATGAACATTGGGGTACAAGTGTCTCTTTCAATTTTGGTTTCCTCGGTGTGTATGCCCAGCAGTGGGATTGCTGGGTTGTATGGCAGTTCTATTTCCAGTTTTTTAAGGAATCCCCACACTGTTTTCCATAGTGGCTGTACTAGTTTGCATTTCCATCAACAGTGTAAGAGGGTTTCCTTTTCTCCACACCCTCTCCATCATTTATTGTTTGTAGGCTTTTTGATAGCAGCCATTCTGACCGGTGTGAGATGATACTTCATTGTGGTTTTGATTTGCATTTCTCTGATAATGAGCGATGGTGAGCATCTTTTCATGTGGGCTAGGATTCTTTATGACAAATTTTTCCAAGAGCTGGCATAGCCAGACAAAATGACTGCTTGAAATCCCAGTTGATTCAATTGCCTGCCAAATGTACACCATATGTATACCTTCCCATGGCAGAGACTTAGCTCTCAAAACACAGAATCAAATGCCTAAGAAGTCAAGACATAACATTTACATCTCAAAGGCACAAGGAGAGAAATGCAAGTTCCCCCTGGATGGGCTTTGTTCCTTTCAAGTCAGAAGTTTGAAAAGATGTTTTATCAGGCTGACTTTCTTCTAATCAGTCTTGAAATGTCAAAAGAAGCTTATCTTGGCCACTTTAGGACAAGATTTCCTTTGATTTCCAGTTAAGCAAGTACCTATAAGAATAAATTGCATAGGTACATAAACAAGGCTTGAGTGTTAGTTGGAGGCTGACTTTCTGTTGCCCCTCATTTCACCCAGTCTAGACCACTCAGTGTCTTTCAACTGAGTAAATCCTCATGGCTTTCAACCAGGCTCCCCCAGTATCTTTAAACTGGGATCAGGGGAGGCGGAGGCTAGATCCCTGTTGTATACCACAGAATAAAACTCAGGATCATCAGCCAATAATTGGGAGATCCAAGAACTAGGAGGGACTCACCCAAATTTGTCTAAGTTCACAGAGAAGAATGGGACAAGAGTTCTTGATGGTATCAGGGCTCCAGATCTTTGTAGAGTTCAGGCAAAGGAATGAAGTCTGTGATTACCAATGCCATTGAATGAAAGAGAATGAAAGAGAAGCTCACAACGTAAAATTCGAGTCAAGTTTTATTTGTGACCTTACTGAGGGACTATAGTCCAGAAGATAGCCTCAGATAGCTCTGAGGAACTGGTCTGAAGAAGTAAGGCAGGAGCCAGGACATACACACAAACTTTTTTGGTGGCGAAAACATGTAGTCAAGCATCAAAAGGTTACTGCTAATCACATGGAAGAGAAATCTTATAATTTTATAAGATTTATAATAATTTTAGTGCTTTTCTCTGTATGGGAAAACATAAGAATCATTTGAAAATTTCCCTTAGATATGTATCTTAACTATCTGAGGAGCCAATATACCCAAAGCACAGAATGTTTCCTGTCTTTCTTTATACTGAATTCCCTTCAGAGTACACTGTCTCTGGGCAACTGTGGTGGCTAATAGCTTGATCCTTGTACAAACTGGAATGGCAGGCAACATTTTTTTTTTCTTTATACAAGAGATGGAAAATGAGCAGAGTTGGGTCCCAGGAAAACTAAAAGACTCTACACATAACCAAAGTGGCAAATCAAGTATATTATCCTTGGTTCCTCAACCAATTTTTTTTTTTTTTTTTTCATTTCATAGGAAGTTTGGATGTTTCTTTCTGTCAAACCCCCTCTATATCCCTCAAATAAATAATTATTTTCAACATTTAAGTGAGTAAGGGAAGATCTACTGAGAAATATGGCTCCCTTCTTGAGACTTGAAGCCATAATTTAACCAGAGATCAAAAAAGGAGGAGGAACAATGCCCAAGAAATGAGGGGAGAAAAGCCATTTCTACAAGCCCTTCCCTACATTGCTGAGTTCAGGCTAGAGAAGAGTGGAAAGGAATGAACTATGAAGCTGCTAAGAGGGTTGTGGATACAAGTCATTCATATTTATAAACAAATTACAGGCTATTCTTTTTTTGTTTGTTTGAGGACTATGGGAATCATAGAATGGGGGTAAAGAAATGGGAAGAAAAATGGAAAGAGTGGTGGTGGCTGTGTTATTGGAACATTTCTTAAATTGTCTAAGTGAAATGTTTGAAAAATTTTGCTCTGTGCTAATCTTTAAATCTTGGCTCCCTCACAGCTCCTGGAAGAGATCAATCAGGTCAGTTTTCCCTTTTCTCTGTTCCTCCCAGTCTCTGGGCATTGGTCCTCCCAGCCAGCACTACCTGTCCCCATAAATGAGGCCTGTGGTAATGCACCAACATCAGTGGTGTTGCTACTCTGAGGTCAGCCCTGTTGTGATAGTGGGTGAGCAAACCCTCCTCTGATCTTTCCTGTCTTTAGTTCTTTCCCTATTACTGAATGCCACAGTGTAGAAGGGAAGAAAATGTTTGCAGAAGGAATGACAGAGGCAGGAAACTGAGGTTTAAAGAACCTCAGATCTAATCTCTATTCCCTAAGACCCCACCCTCTGTATGTCCAAGCTGGGGCCACTATCAAAGAACACAGAAATAGCTCCTATTCACAGAGGCCAAATCTTTATATATCTCCAAAAGAAACTCATGTCACTGAACTGTTTCAATTTCTGGTCCCATTGGTCATTTGCAATTATATACACAAATACGATTATGCAAGCAGTCCATGCCCCTTTGTTCAATCTTTTTTTGTGTGTCATGTGTCAATTGCTGATTATGTTCACCTTAGGTGGAGAGTTGAAAAACTTTGCCCTCTCCATAAAATCTAAAATTAAGCAAGGTTTAAAAGAATTGTAAGTGAAAAAAATCTTGCTCATTAAATATTAACAACCAAAGAGGAACTGGTTTTTCAGTCTAGAAACTGCTTCCCAGGTTCATTTTCCCTTGACAAGAATGTATAGGACAAGAGCTTTCAGAATCAGCCCACTTACAGAGGCCCTCAACTATAGCTCAGTCTTCACCCATCTATAAATCATATCTCCTGAACTTTTCTGAGCCCATTCCGGGAATCTACCTCCCACTACCACTAGGCAAAAAAAAACCACAAAAAACAAAAAAAACCCACCAGATTTTGTATGAAGTATTTCTCCAAGTTAATACCTCCACATGGAGGTATTACTCCATTTCCAATCCTGTCCCTGATAGGAATTAGTCCAGAGAAACTTCTAGTTGCAGCTGGGCCTTACCCTATGTTCCACCCACCTCCCATTCACCTTCACAGGCCTTCATCTTCCTATTTCCTCTTTAGGAGTAACTCCAAAAGCTTTCCTTCTCCTCAACCCTCTATGGTCCACAAACTTCCACAAAGACAAAATGACTCTCACATGCAGGGGTTCCCTTTCTCTACCCCAAGGAGACATATCTTGGTATTGTAATGAGAATTTGTTGAATAAAAAATCTGAAGAGATCCAAATAGACAAGACTGGGTATTACAAATGCAAGACCCAAAGATCTTCTCTCAGTGACCCCATACATGTGGATTTTTCACTTGGTGAGAAAGGAAAGGGGGTGGTTTCTGCCTAAACCCCTGGGCAGCATGTCTAAGGGCTGGGCAAATGCAGGGAGCTAAGATAAGATTGTAAATAGGCATGAGAATATTTGATGTACTGACCCCAGTGGGGAAAATAAGAAGATAAGGCAGCAACAGGATGCCGTCTTGTCCATCTTTTCCATCCAGAGAAGTACAAGTCAGAAATCACCAGGTAAAAGGGATTCAAGTCTGAAGAAAGATGAGGTATAAAATTCCTCTTTTAACAATATGCATGGGGATTTCTTAAGGACATTTTCTCCCTAGGACAAGGGAGAATTGGATTTGGGGACCATGTAGAAATATTGATGGAGGATATTTTCAGGGGTACAGGATTGTAGCTCTTTCTTTATGAGAAAACAAGAGTTTGAAGAAAGAAGCATCAAGGAATAAACTGAGTGTATTCCTCTACTCTTTGCAGACAAGCTGATCCTTCAGGCTCCACACTCTGTCTTTGAAGGAGATGAGGTTGTTCTCAGATGCCAGGCGAGAGAAGAAGCAAAAGAAATACATTTTTACAGAAATGAATATCAAATTCAACCAAACTTCACTGTAAAGTCAGTCTCCAGGAATGATGACAAATATCACTGTTCTGCTCTTATGAGAGGCTTTTGGGGATGGAAGAAAGAAAATTCAAAACATCTAACGATTCAAGTTCAAGGTAATGGCTGCCCTCCTGTGGGTAACATGACTCAGCGGGGAAACTGTGTGTGATGATTTAGCGAGTGGTTCATCAATGGGGATTTCATGAAATGCCTCCTGTCCTGGGAGGCAGATGGGAGGTGATACCACCTGCTTGGGTCCCTGTGTTCTACTGGCTGATGCTGAGTGCTCATATGCATCTTTCCAGGATGCCTGAGCTGTGCTACCCTGAGAACTGTGTTTGTTCTTCCCTCTAGAGCTGTTTCCCCCTCCTATGCTGATAGCCAGACCCTCCTCACCCACAGAGGGGAGCCCAGTGACCCTGAAATGTGAGACGTGGCTCCCTCCACAGAGGTCAGACATTCAGCTTCGATTCTGCTTCTTCAGAAAAGACGAGGCTTTGGGGTCAGGCTGGAACAGCTCTCCAGAGCTCGAATTACCCACTGTGTGGAGTGAAGATGCAGAGTCTTACTGGTGCCAGGCAGAGACAGTGACTCCACGTATCAGAAAAAGAAGCTGGAGATCCCAGTTATATGTGCAGAGTGAGTATTTATGGAGTTGCTCTTCCAGAGTCAGAGCTGGGGAGATGAGAGCAGAGCAATGATGTTTCCTGCTCTCTGGGACAGTGAACATAACTGAGAGGAGCTTTCTGCTATCCTGATATCCTTCTCATGTCAGGTTCAACACTGGCCTAATGTCCCTAGAACATTCTCTTCCATGTAACTCAGTCAATAGTAATTGTTGATCAACTGCTGGGTCCCCAGCCCTTTGGGGGTGACAGAGCCATACAGCATATGTTTTCTCAAGAGTCACAGATAATTAGAAGCACAGATGACCACATGCAGTCTTTAGAGGTCCCTATGCTTCTTCCATTTGTTGACCTAAACATATTCCAAAAGGAAAAGAGGACGTTAAACAGGAATTGGTGTAATCAGGAAAAAACATGGGAAGATGGGGGTGAGACTGAAGAAGAGTCTTGAAGGATAGGAGAGGGATTTGAATTTCAGGACAGAAGTAATATTCTCAGAGTTCTGTTTCTTTTGAACAGAAGTAAGACCACTTTTATTTTGTGGTCATTGGTGAACCAAAGAGTCCTTAAGTATAAATGTCCATAAAATGTGACTGCTATCAATATTAGGTTTAAGATCAAGAACCCATCCCTGCATTCTCCAAGGATGGGAACTGTTGTGTGTGGTGCAAGGGTACCTTTATAATAACATACATGATTAATTCCCTGTTTCTCACTTTGGCCCCCTGCTTATTGTGTCTGCTGCTGTTGACTTATTCATGGCAGAACCAGCCTTCTCCTTGACCCTGAAGTTTCTGCCATGAGAATCTTCATGTGTCATCTTGTGTCCTCCCAGGAATCCCTGTGTCTGATGTAGATCTAGAGATCCAGCCCCCTGAGGGGCAGCTTACTGAAGGAGAAAATCTGCTCCTTATCTGCTCAGTAGCCAAGGGAACAGGGACTGTCACATTTTCCTGGCACAGAGAGGGCACAGTAAGAAGTTTGGGAAGAAAGACCCAGCGTTCCTTGTCGGCGGAGCTGCAGATACTCACTGTGAAGGAGAGCGATGCTGGGAGATACTACTGTGCCGCTGACAACATTCACGGTCCCGTCCTCAGTAAACTGGTCAGAGTCACACTGAGCAGTAAGTTCTCAATTCCTTCTATTCAGCCTCAGTTCACAAGCCAGGGTTTAGCTTATCAATTTGCCATGAAGCTCTTTGGAAGGAGGCAAAGGAATAGAGGTGTAAAGATTTAGAAGCTAACTAATGAATGGCAAAGATGACAAAAGCTGAAGACATCTTATGTCTTGTGGAGCAAACTGAAAACAGTAGTAGTGATGAAAGCAAAATCATCTAAGATTACTCTTCATGGTTCAGTTGGTATATCTATATTTAGGCTTCCCTGGTAGCTCAGTTGGTAAAGAATCTGCCTGCAATGCAGGAGACCAGGGTTTGATCCCTGGGTTGGGAAGATCCCCTGGAGAAGGAAATGACAATGTTGTCCAGTATTATTGCCTGAAAAATCCCATAGATAAAGGAGCCTGGCAGGCTAGTCCATGGGGTCATAAGAGTTAGACACAACTTAGCAACTAAACCACCAACAGGCTTCTTGGGTGTGGTTATGCGTCTGGCACAGCATCAGAGTCCTCTGACAACTCTTTTGTATCTTTCAGTTCCAGTATCTCGCCCTGTCCTCACCCTCACGTCTCCTAGGACGAAGGCTATGGTGGGGGATGTGGTGGAGCTTCACTGTGAGTCCCTAAGTGGCTCTCCTCCTATCTTGTACCGATTTTATCATGAGAATGTCACCCTTGGAAGCAGCTCAGTTCCCTCTGGAAGAGCAGCCTTCAAATTTTCTCTGACTGCGGAACATTCTGGAAACTACTCCTGTGAGGCTGAGAATAGCCTGGGGGTCCAGCGCAGTGACAGAGTGATTCTCAATGTCACAGGTGAGTAGGATATGCCTACAGCAGTTACAGACAAGAACAGAGTATGTCCTCTCCTTTGGGCTACTTGCTGGTGCGACATTCCCTCAGATACCTTGTTTTTCTGCCTCTACTGGAGAGTCCTGGGATTCTTTCTTCCGACAATACATTCAGGAACTTAGGCCATTCCTAATGTTTTTCCTACATTTCTTGAGATGATCATATGGTTTGTATTCTTCACTTTATTAATATGGCATATCATGTTGATTGGTTTGCAAATGTTGAACCATCCTTGCATACATGGAATAAGTCCCACTTGATCATAGTGTGCGATCTTTTTAAAGTATTGTTGTGTTTCATTTACTAATAGCTTGTTGAGGATTTTTTGTGTCTATGTTATGTGAGATAATGGCCTATAATTTTCTTTGTCTGGTTTTGGTATCAGAATGCTAGCTTTGTAAAATGTCAGGAAGTAATCCTTTCTCTTCAGTTTTTTTAAAAAATATTTTGAGAAGAATAGGATTTAAATCATTTTTGACTATTTGGTAGAATTTAACCTGTGAAGTCGATGGGCATGAGCTTGAGTAAACTCCAGGAGCTGGTGATGGACAGGGAGGCCTGGCATGCTGCGATTCATGGGGTCGAAAAGAGTCGGACACAACTGAGTGACTGAACTGACTGACTGACTGACTGACTGAACCTGAGAAGTCATCTGATCCTGTGCTTTTTTATTCTTGGGAGGTTTTGATTACTGTTTTCCTCTTTACCAGTGATAGGTCATTCAAATTTCACTTTTTATGGTTCAGTCTTGGAAGGTTGTATGGTTCTAAGAATTTGTCCATTTATTCTAGGTTGCCCAATTTGTTGGCATATCAGTTTAGTTCAGTTGAGTTGCTCAGTCGTGTCCGACTCTTTGCGACCCCATGGACCTCAGCATGCCAGGCCTCCCTGTCCATCACCAACTCCTGGAGTCCACCCAAACCCATGTCCATTGAGTCGGTGATGCCATCCAGCCATCTCATCCTCTGTTGTCCCCTTCTCCTCCTGCCCTCAATCTTTCCCAGCATCAGGGTCTTTTACAATGAGTCAGCTCTTAGCATCAGGTGGCCAAAGTACTGGAGTTTCAGCTTCAGCATCAGTCCTTCCATTGAACACCCAGGACTGATCTCCTTTAGGATGGACTGGTTGGATCTCCTTGCAGACTCTCAAGAGTCTTCTCCAACACCACACTTCAAAAGCATCAATTTTTCAGCCCTCAGCTTTCTTCACAGTCCAACTCTCACATCCATACATGACCACTGGAAAAACCATAGCCTTGACTAGATGGACCTTTGCTGGCAAAGTAATGTCTCTACTTTTTAATATGCTATCTAGGTTGGTCATAACTTTCCTTCCAAGGAGTAAGCGTCTTTTAATTTCATGGCTGCAATCACCATCTGCAGTGATTCTGGAGCCCAAAAATATAAAGTCAGCCACTGTTTCCACTGTCTCCCCATCTATTTCCCATGAGGTGATGGGACCAGATGCCATGACCTTAGTTTTCTGAATGTTGAGCTTCAAGCCAACTTTTTCACTCTCCTCTTTCACTTTCATTGAGAGGCTCTTTAGTTCCTCTTCACTTTCTGCCATAATGGTGGTGTCATCTGCATATCTGAAGTTATTGATATTTCTCCCGGCAATCTTGATTCCAGCATATATAACTGTTCATAATATTCTTAAATCCTCTGTATTTTTGGACATTCATTGTTATAGCTCCTCTTTTGCTTCTGATTTTATTTATCAAAGCTTTGTTTCATTTTTCTTAGTGAATCTAGCAAAAGGCTTGTCAATTTTTGTCCATCTTTTAAAAGAAGCAGGTCCTAGTTTTTATCAATCTTTTGTATTTTGCTTCTAGTGTATATGTAATTTCTCTTCTAATCTTTATCATTTCCTTCCTCATACTGACTCTGGGCTTTATTTGTTCTTTTTCTAGTTCCTTTATGTGTAAAGTTAGATTTTTTATGTCATATTTTCATTTTCATTTGTCTTCATTTTTTCCATTTCTCCTTTGCTGTCTTGTTGGACCCAATAGTTGTTCCTCAGCATGTTATTTAGTCTTCACATATTTGTGATTTTCCAGATTTCTTTTTGTGGTTGATCTCCAGTTTCGTACCACTGTAATCAAGAAAGATGGTTGATATGATTTCAATCTTAAAGTCATTGAGACTTGTTTTGTGTTCCAATATATGGTCAATCATTGAGAAAGTTTCATGAGCAATTAAGTATGTGTATTGTACTGCATTTGAATGGAATGTTCTATATAAATTTATCAAGACTCCCTGGTCTAATGTTTCTTTTAAGGCTGTTATTTCCTTGTTGACTTTTTGTCTGTATGATCTGTTCATTAATATAGGTGAGGTGTTGTAGTTCCCTATTATTATTGTGTTGCTCTCCAATTCTCCCTTTAGGTCTGTTAATAATTGCTTTGTATATTTGGGTGCTGCTATGTTAGCTACATATGTGTTTATCACTGTTTTATCTTCTTGGTGAATTGTCCCCTTTACCATTACATAATATCCATTTTTGTCCTTTGTTACCTTTCTTGGTTTGAGGCCTATTTCATTTAATATGAGTATGACTACACCCACTTTATTTTGGTTGCCATATACATGGAGTATCATCTTCTATTACTCTGTCTAGGCACTCTGTGTCTTTTGATTGGTGAATTCAATCCATTTATATTTAAGGTGATTATTGATAAAGGAGAACTTGTGCTGTCCACTTTATCTTTTATTTTCTGGTTGCTCTATATCTCCTTTTTTTTTCTCCTCTTAAGGTTCTGCATGTCATCTTGGTTTTGTGGCTTTCTATGATATTTTTCTCAATTTCCTCTTTTTTTTTTTTTGTTTTGTTTTGTATCTCTGCTTTAGATTTATGTTATGTGGTTACCTTGAGGTTTGCATAAAACCTCTCATAGATAAAGTAGTCCATTTTCTGTATTCTGACCTGGAGAATCCCATGGACAGAGGAGCCTTGGTGGGCTACAGTCCATAGGGTCACAAAGAGTTGGACACAACTGCTGCACACTGCTAATAGCATTTTATTTTCATTTACCTATGTGAGTTCTATTCATTCCCTCTTCCTTTTTTATGTTTTTGTCTCAAATTTTATCTCTTTTTATGTTGTGAGATTGCTACCAAATTGAAGTAAGCAATAGTTTTTTGTTTTTTTTTTTTTTTTGCTTCCTCCTTTTACCTTTATGCTATAATAAAGTATTTAAAGCCTATTCTGAGTTGCAATTTTCTGATTCTACATATAACTTTCTTCAAAGTATTGTGTATTTTTGCCTTTTTGTTTTTAGTAGAGAGCTTCTTTAAACATTTGTTATAAGCAGAACCAGTGTTGATGAATTCCCTTAGCTTTCATTTGTCTGGGAAGAGATTTGTTTTTCCTTCACATATGAATAATAACTTTGCTAGAAAAAATAGTCTTGAGTGACACCTTTTATTTTTCAGTATTTTGAGAATGTCACTCTATTCTCTATTGTCCTGTAGAGTTTCTGTTGAGAAACCTGATCATAGGCTCATGGGGATTCTCATGTAGGTACCATCTTTTCTCCTCCTGGCTGCCTTAAAAATCCTTTCTTTGTCATTGACTTTTGACAATTTTAATATAATATGTCTTGTACAAGGTCTTTTTGCATTGAGGTAATTAGGTGTTAGCTTCATGAATTTGTATACCCAATTTCTTTCCCAGGTTTGGGAAGTTCTCAGCTATTATTTGTTTAAATATACTCTCTCAGTTATTATTTGTTTAAATATAACTGAGAGACTTCCCCTTCCCCTGTATTCTCCTGGGATGCCCCTTACTCTAATGTTGCCTTTTCTAACAGTCATATAGCTTCTGGAGAATTCCTTCATTTTTAAATTATCTTACTTCTCTCTCCTCATATACCTGTAGCATTTCTAAATTTCTATCATCAAGCCTGTTAATTCTCTCTTTCATACAGTCTAATCTATTTCCAAAGCTTTCCAAGGCATTATTCTTAACATTTACTGGGTTCTTCAATTCCAAAGTTTCTGTTTGGCTCTTTTTTTAGAGTTTTAATGTCTCTGGTATTTTTTCTGTTTGCTAGTTTTATTTCTGAGCTCGTTAGTCTGGCTTTCTGATTTTTCTTGCAGCTTGCTGAGTTTCTTCATGAAAGCCATTTTGAATTCTTTCTCAGTTAGATCATAATATTCTATGACAGTAAGTTTGGTTTCTGGAGAATTATCATTTTCTTTTTGTGGTACAGCGTTACTGTGATTCTTCACGGTACTTGACTTTTTCCTACGCTGGTGCCTTTGATGTAGTGTTAGAAATTAGAGGCCTTTCTTTTGTTTTCCAGTAGGTGGTGCTATGGCATAAGTTTTGTTTTCTCACACCTAAGCTTGCTCTGGTTATATTATATTTGGGAGCAGTCACTTTCCATCCTCCCACGTCTCTACAAAAGGTGTGGCTCTGGTATCACTTCTTGTGTCTCTGGGGTTATTGCCGCTTTGCCCCCGGAAGTGATGCATTATTGTCAGCTGGTGCCGCCGGATGGAGGGCTCTTCCCTCATGTCTGGGATCCCCTGAGTTATCGTTTCACCAACGCAGGGAGAAAGAAAGGGTAGGAGGGGAGCCAGGGTGAGACTGGCACCTCTGCCTTGCCTCTTGTTGGAAAGTTTGTGGACTCTGATGCTGCGGGTTAAGGGGTAGGGGCCAGAACTGGGTTCATGGGGAACCCATTAAAAAACGAGTAAAGAACTTGAATAGGCATCTCTCCAAAGAAGATACATAAATGGCTCTAAGTACACACGCACAAAGCTCAGCATTACTCATTATTAGGGAAATTCAAACCAAAAAAAGCTACAATGAAATACTACCTATACTCATTTGGATGGATGCTATTAAAAAAAAAAAAAAAAAAAAAAAAACAAAAACAGAAAATAACAAGTATTGGCCAGGATGTGGAGATATTGGAGTCCTTGTGTAATCCTTGTGAGTGATCACATCGTCATGGTTATTTGGGTCATGAAGATCTTTTTTGTATAGTTCTTCTGTGTATTCTTGTCACCTGTTCCTAATATCTTCTGCTTCTGTTAGGTCCATGCCGTTTCTGTCCTTTATTGAACCCATCTTTGCATGAAATGTTCCCTTGGTATCTCTAATTTTCTTGAAGAGATCTCTAGTCTTTCCCACTCTATTGTTTTCTTCTATTTCTTTGCATTCAGGACTGAAAAAGGCTTTCTTATCTCTCCTTGCTATTCTTTGGAAGTCTACATTCAGATGAGTATATCTTTCCTTTTCTCTTTTGCCTTCTGCTTCTCTTCTTTTCTCAGCCATTTGTAAGGACTCCTCAGACAACCATTTTGCCTTTTTGCATGTCTTTTTCTTGGGGATGGTCTTGATCACTGCCCCCTGTACAATGTCATGAACCTCCATCCATAGTTCTTCAGGCACCCTGTCTATCAGATCTAATCCCTTGAATCTATTTCTCACTTCCACTGTATAGTCATAAGGGATTTGATTTAGGTCATACATGAATGATCTAGTGGTTTTCCCTACTTTCTTCAATTTAAGTCTGAATTTTGCAATAAGTAGTTCGTGAACTGAGCCACGGTCAGCTCCAGGTCTTATTTTTGCTGACTGTATAGAGCTTCTCCATCTTCGGCTGCAAAGAATATAATCAATCTGATTTCGGTGTTGACCATCTGGTGATGTCCATGAGTAGAGTAGTCTCTAGTGTTGTCGGAAGAGGGTATTTGCTATGACAGTGCGTTCTCTTGGCAAAACTCTGTTAGCCTTTGCCCTGCTTCATTTTGTACTCCAAGGCCAAACTTGCCTCTTACTCCAGGTGTTTCTTGACTTCCTACTTTTGCATTCCAGTCCCCCTATGATGAAAAGGACATCTTTTTTTGCTGTTAGTTCTAGAAGGTCTTGTAGGTCTTCATAGAACCGTTCAACTTCAGCTTCTTTGGCATTAGTGGTTGGGGCATAGACTTGGATTTTTGTGATATTGAATGGTTGGGCTTCCCTGATAGCTCTGTTGGTAAAGAATCTACCTGCAATGCAGGAGACCGCAGTTCGATTCCTGGGTTGGGAAGATCTTCTGGAGAAGGGAAAGTCCACCCACTCCAGTATTCTTGGTCTTCCCTTGTGGCTCAGCTGGTAGAGAATCCGCCTGCAATGTGGAAGACCTAGGTTTGATCCCTGAGTTGGGAAGATCCCCCGGAGAAGGAAAGGCTACCCACTCGAGTATTCTGGCCTGGAGAATTTCTTGGACTGTATTGTCCATGGGGTCGCAAAGAGTCGGACATGACAGGGTGACTTTCACTTCCCTTGGAAATGAACAGAGCTCATTCTGTCATTTTTGAGATTGCACCCAAGTACTACATTTCAGACTCTTCTGTTGACCATGAGGGCTACTCCATTTCTTCTAAGGGATTCTAGCCCAAAGTAGTAGATATAATGATCATCTGAGTTAAATTCAACCATGATGGTCCATTTTAGTTCACTGATTCATAAAATGTCAATGTTCACTCTTGCCATCTCCTGTGTGACCACTTCCAATTTACCTTGATTCATGGACCTAACATTCCAGGTTCCTGTGCAATATTGTTCTTTACAGTAGCAGACTTTGCTGCCATCACCAGTCACATCCACAATTGGGCGTTGTTTTTGCTTTGGTGCCATCTCTTCATATTCTTTCTAGAGTTATTTCTCCACTCTTCTTCAGTAGTATTTTGGGTACCTACTGACCCAAGGAGTTCATCTTTCAATGTCATATTTTTTGCCTTTTCATACTGTTCATGGGGTTCTCAAGGCCAGAATACTGTAGTGGTTTGCCATTCCCTTCTCCAGTGGGCCATGTTTTGTCAAAACTCTCCACCATGACCCGTCTGTCTTGGGTGGCCCTACACAGCACGACTCATAGTTTCATTGAGTTAGACAAGGCTGTGGTCCATGTGATCAGATTGGCTAGTTTTCTGTGATTGTGGTTTTCATTCTGTCTGCCCTCTGATGAATGAGGATAAGAGGCTTATGGGAGCTTCTTGATGGGAGAGACTGACTGTGGGGGAAACTGGTCTTGTTCTGATGGGTGGTGCCGTGTTCAGCAAATCTTTAATCCCACTTTCTGTTGATGGGCAGGGCTGTGTTCCCTCTCTGTTGTTTGGCTTGAGGCCAAACTGTCAACCCACACCTCTACCACAGACTGGACACTCACAGGCAAGTCTGGCTCAGTCTCTTGTGGGGACACTTCTCCTTTCTCCTGGTTCACACAAGGTTTTATTTGTGCCCTCCAAGAGCCTATTTCCCCAATCTTGTGGAAGTTCTGTGATCAAATCCCACTGTCTTCCAAAGTCAAATTCCCTGGGGGTTCCCAGTCCCTTTGCAGGATCTCCAGGTTGGGAAATCTGTTGTGGGTCCTAGAACTTTCTTAACAGTGTGAGAATTTCTTTGGTATAATTGTCCTGCAGTTTGTGGGTCATCTGCTCAATGGCTCTACGGTGGGTCTAATGGTGACCTCCTTCAAGAGGGCTTATGCCACATGCTGCATGACCCAGATCTGCTGCAGCCAGCCAGAGTCCCTGTCCCCGCAGCAGGCAACTGCTGACCCGTGCCTCCACAGGAGATACTCAAACTCTCAAAGGCAGCTCTGTCTCAGTCTCTGTGGGGTTTCTGGGTCCTGGTGCACACAAGGTTTTGTTTGAGACCTCTGAGCATCTCTGGCGGGTATGGAGTTTGATTCTAAATGTTGTGTAATTTTGGTGGGAATGTAAAATGATGAAATCACTATTGAGACCACTATGGAAGCTCCTAAGAAAATTAAAAATAGAGCTACCATATAACACAGAAATTCCACTGGTGAGTTGTTGTTGTTTAGTCTCTAAGTCATATCTGACTCTTTGTGACCCCATAGACTGCATCACATCAGCCTTCTCTGACCTTCACTATCTCCCTGAGTTTGCTCAAACCCATGTCCATTGTGGCAGTGTTGCCATCCAAACATCTCATTGTCTGTCACCCCCTTCTCCTCTTGCCCTTAGTCTTCCCCAGCATCAGGGTCTTTTCCAGTGAGTCAGCTCTTTGAATCAGGTGGCCAAAGTATTGGAGCTTCAGTTTCAGCATCAGTCCTTCCAATGAATATTCAGGACTGATTTCCTTTAGGACTGACTGGTTTGATCTCCTTGCTGTCCAAGAGTCTTCTCCAGCACCACAGTTTGAAAGAATCAATTCTTAGGTGTTCAGCCTTCTTTATGGTCCACCTCTCATATCTGTATACGACTACTGGGAAAACCATAGCTTTGACTATATGGACCTTTGTTGGCAAAATGATGTCTGCTTTTTAATACATTGTCTAGGCTTGTCATTGCTATTCTTCCAAGGAGTAAGCATCTTTTAATTTCATAGCTGCAATTACTGTCTGAAGTGATTTCACAGCCCAAGAAAATGAAATCTGACACTGTTTCCTCATTTTCCCCATCTATTTGCCATAAAGTGATGGCACTGGATGCCATGATCTTAGTTTGTTGAATGTTGAGTTTTAAGCCAACTTTTCCACTCTCCTCTTTCACCTTCATCAAGAGGCTCTTTAGTTCCTCTTCACTTTCTGCCAGTAAAGTGGTATCATTTGCATATCTGAAGTTGTTGATATTTCTTCCAGCAATCTTGATTGCAGCTTGAGATTCACCTAGCCCAGCACTTCATGTGGTGTCCTCTGCATATGAGTTAAATAGGCAGTGTGATAATATGCAGCCTCAATGTACTCCTTTCCCAATTTTGAAGCAGTCCATTATTCCATGTCCAGTTCTAACTGCTGCTTGTTGTCCTGTGTACAGGTTTCTCAGGAGGCAGGTGATGTGGACTGGTATTTCATCTCATTAAGAATATTTCACAATTTGCTGTGATCCACAAAGTCAAAGGCTTTAGCATAGTCAGTGAAGCAGAAGGAGATTTTTTTTTTTTTAAATTCCCCTTCTTTTTCTATGATCCAGTGTATGCTGGGAGTTTGATCTCTGGTTCCTCTGCCTTTTCTAAATCCAGCTTGTACATCTGGAAGTTCTTGGTTCATGTACTGTTGAAGCCCAGCTTGAAGGATTTTGAGCAAAATCTTGCTAGCATGTGAAATGAGTGCAATTGTACAGTAATTTGAACATTCTTTGACCTTGCCTTTCTTTGGGATTGGAATGAAAACTGACCTTTTCCAGTTCTGTGGCCACTGTTGGGTTTTCCAAATTTGCAGGCATAATGAGTGCAGTGCGTCAACAACATCATCTTTTAAGATTTGAAATAGCTCAGCTGGAATTCTATCACCTCCACTAGCTTTGTTTGTAGTGATGCTTCCTAAGATCCACTTGACTTCGCAGTTCAGGATGTCTGGCTCTAGGTGAGTGACCACACCATCATGGTTATCTGGGTCATTAAGACCTTTTTTGTATAGTTCTTTTGTGTATTCTTGCTACATTTTCTTAATCTCTTCTGTTTTTAAGTCCTTGCCATTTTTGTCCTTTATTGTGCCTATCTTTGTATGAAATATTACCTTGGTAGCTCCAGTTTTCTTAAAGAGATCTCTAGTCATCCCCTTTCTATTGTTCTTCTGAATACTGCTCACCCCCCACAAAAAAGAAAAAATTGAAAATATGTTCTCACAAAGACATTTGTATACTCATGTACAGGACATTATTCATAATAGCTAAAACATGGAAACACCCCAGGTGTCCATTAAAAGATAAATGGGTAATCAAAATATGGTATACACTTGACATGGAACTTATTCAGACTTATAAAGAAAGAAAATTCAGATACATGCAACAACATGGATGAATCTTGAGGTCATTATTGTAAGTGAAATAAACCAGTCAAAAGTAACAAATACTATATGATCCCACTTATATAATATATTCAGAGTAATCAAAATCATAGAAATAGAAAGTAGACTGATATTTGTCAGGGGCTGAGGAGAAGGAGCATAGAGACATATTGTTTAATGGGTATGTAATTTCAGTTTTACAAGAAAAATGTTATGGAAATTGATGATGGTGTTGGCTTCACAATGTTATGAAAGTATTTATACCACTTCACTATACACTTAAAAAGTTTATGGTGGAATATTTTAAGGTATGTATGTATATTTTACAGCAATAAAAATTGAATAAAAATATATGAAGTTGTGACATGGGTGAAAAGGCAAACTGAGGTGCACAAACATATAAAGACCCTGAGACCCTTAGCATTTGGCCCAAGTCATTGTATATTGTAAAGGATATACAGAAGGGCAAAACTCAAGCTATCTGTTTGAATTTTACAAAAGCATGACTTGGCATTTCTACCCAAATGAGACCACTGGTGCCATCTGCCTTATAGCCAGAAGATGGTGCATTTTTGAGTTGAATTATCCCCATTCAACTGATTGTCTCCATTACCCCTCTCCTTTACCCTATCTCAGATGCAAAGCTAAGCTCTAGATCCTTGCCAAACTTCTCTTGCCAATGAAGCGCACCATTTGTATCTAAAGCACTGCACACAGCCTGGTTTACCTGGGTTTCCTCACAACTTAACAGAATCAGCAATCTTACAGTTCACATTTCACGTTAATTAATTATTGATGAATAATTCCATATATTAATTTAAAACATAATGATTTTCTGTTTTTCCTGGCTTCCCTATTTCTTAATTATTGATGAATAATTCCATATATTAATTTAAAACATAATGATTTTCTGTTTTTCCTGGCTTCCCTATTTCTATAATCACAAATTAAAATGGAAATCTTTGTTGCTATTTCTGTATCTGGATATTTTGGGGCCAAATATAGATTAATTTACTTATCCACTTATTCACCAATTATTGATAAACTATTACAAGCCAAGGCAAAATTCTAGCAGTTGGAAATACAAAAATGAACAAAGAGTTAAGTCCTCATTCTTATGAAGCTTACATTCTATTGGGGGAATCAGATATATAACCATGATAAATAGATAGATACATAGAAAACAGATTGATAGATGTTAGTGCTAATGCTAAGTAGAAAAATAAAACAAGGTAACTGAGTAGAGGATACTTCAAATAGGTGTGGATGTCTAGGTTTAAAGTTAAGTCTCAGAAATTAATAATATGGAGCAAAAAACCTTGCTTCTAGTAATTATTCCTATCAGCAACAGTAGCTAGTATTTATTGAGTGCTTTACATACATGATTCTTACTATTACCTCCACTTTACAAAGGAATAAACTGAGACTTGGAGAAGGTAAAATGTTTTAAAACATCAAGATCACAGGGCTAATAAAGGGCAGTGAAAGTGTTATTCACTCAGCTGTGTCTGACCCTTTGTGACCCCATGGACTGTATGTAGCCTGCCAGGTTCCTCTGTCCATGGAATTCTCTAGGTAAGAATACTGGAGTGGGTAGCCATTCCCTTCTCCAGACCCAGAGATTGAACCTGGGTCTCCTGCACTGCTGGCAGATTCTTTACTATCTAAGACACCAAGGAACTTGAGTTTAAATCCTTTCTCTGCCATTAATAAAGAGCAGAGATGGGATTTAAGTTCAGGTTTTCCTGAATTCCAAGTCCATGCTCCTAGTACTGAACTATGCTGGATATTTCCTTTATTAAATTATTTTGCACTTACTTAACCAAGACTGCTCATAAGCTATGCTGCTTTTTTCAGTTCCAGTGTCCCATCCTGTCGTCACCTTCAGTCCTGCTGGGGCCCAGGCTGTGGTGGGAGATGTGTTAGAGCTTCGCTGTGAGGCCCAAAGAGGCTCTCCCCCAATCCTGTACTGGTTTTATTACAAGAATGTCACGCTGGGGAGCAAAGAGGCCCCCTTTGGAGGAGGAGCATCCTTCAACCTCACTCTGATGGCAGAGCATTCTGGAAACTTCTCTTGTGGGGCTGACAATGGCCTAGGGGTACAGCACAGTGAGATGGTGATACTCAGCATCATAGGTAGGTTGGTGGTACCCAGGCTACAGGTTACATTTATAGTCAACAAAATATTTCTCCAATAGACTGAACAAATCCTCCCAACGTCAAAGAGTTATTAACATGAAACCAAGGCTTGGGGCTTCTGGAGATTGATACTGATTTTGTGGGGACAGGGGAGGGAAAAGAAATAAATTTTAATGTTAGATTCTGGCAATCACTCTCCCTGTGTTATTATTTTAAAAATACAAATTATACTGGAAATGATTCCAGTTGAGAAATCAGAACCTGGCAAAAACCTGTCCTAATATATAGCTACTCCCCCACCTACATAGTTTTTGTCTGGATGAAATGTATTTGGCACTGAACTCAAATACAGGTCTCTTCACTTAGGACCACCCAGTAACGAAACAACCCTTATCACTGAGGGAGTCACCGCAGGGCTACTGAGCATCCTTGGCCTCGCTGCTGCTGCTGCTCTGGTGCATCACTTCAGGACCCAAAGGAGTTCAGGTAAGTGGCTATATCTTACTCTTCGATGTTGTGACTTTTGCCATTGCTATTATTATTTCGACTTGTGTAGTGTATCCTACAAAGGTTGATTATTCTTTTCCAAGTACTGATCACACAGATTGGCAGAGATAAAAAGGCAGAACAAATTTCTTAAGGAAGTTGTTATTCCATGTGTTTCATTTGAATTTTAAATCAGAGAGTAGAGTTTTGTTTCCATTTAAAAATTAGAAAGTTAAGTATTTACTGTTCCAACCTCAGTCCAAAGCTTACTGAAAATAAAAAGAATGAAAGAGAAAGTCCTTCATCTGTAAAAACAACAGAAATAAACAATAGCCATAGGTACAATCCATAAACTCATATATATTTAAATACTATTTAAATATAGTGATATTTAGATAAAATTAAGAAATTCTGAGAATGAAATTAGTTTCAGTTTCTGATTGTTTGTTGCTACTATGTGTGTGTTAGCTGCTCAGCCATGTCCAACTCTTTGTGATCCTGTGGACTCTAGTCCGCTGGGCTCCTCTGTCCGTGGGATCCTCCAGGAAAGAATTCTGGAATGGATCACCAGTTCCTTCTTCAGGGTATCTTCCCAACCCAGGGATTGAGCGGGTCTCCCACCTTACAAGCAGATTGTTTAACTTCTGAGCCACCAAGGAAGCCCCTTGTTGCTAGTATATAGAAATTCAATTGATGTTTCTATATCGGTCTCATATCCTACAACTTTGCTAAGCACACTTATTAGTTCTAGTATTAGTTTTGTCGATTTCATCAGATTTTCTACATAGATGACCAAGTCATCTATGAATAAAGATAATTTTATGCCTTCCTTTCCAATCTTGATTCCTGTTTTCTTTTTCCTTAGTGTACTGCCTAGAACCTCCTGGACAATGTTGAACAGAAGTGTTAAGAGAACATACATCTTTGTCTTGTTCTTGAGCTCAGGGAGGGGAAAGTATTTGAACTTTCACCATTTACGTATGATAATCTTAGCTGTGGATTTCTTGTAGCTACAGTTTATTAGGCTGAAGAAATCCCTACAAATTGTAATTTACTGACAGTTTTTATAGAACAATGACAAATGCTTTTTCTAGGTTGAGAAAATCATATGATTTTATTTTCTAGTCTACTGATACAGATATTGGATTTTGAATGTTAAATGTTGAAACAGCTTTGCATTTCTAGGGTTAACCTTCCTTGGTTATAATTTTTGAATTTGATTTGCTAAAATTCTGTTAATATTTGCACTTATATTCATAAGGGATATTGGTTTGGTAGCTTTATTTCTTATCATTTCTTTTTCTGGCTGGATGTCAAGGTAATACCCATTTAGTTATGACCTCCAGAATCCTTCATTCCTCTTTGTATATATACGCATCCACATGGTATCATTTTCTTTCTGCCTAAAGGATTTCTTTTTAACATTTCTTGTAGTATGAGTTTGTTGGTGAATTTGATTGATAGTGTTGCTAAAGTCTTTGATATCTGTACTGATTTTTCTCTTACTTTATTGATTATTGAGAGAAGGATATTAAAATCTTCAACAATAATTGTGGGTTTTTTCATATTTTCTTGCAATTCTATCAGATTTACTTCAGGTATTTTGAAACTCTATTATTTGGTGCACAAATATTTATCCCTGTTATGTGTTTTTGATGAAATGACCACATTATCCTTTATGACTTTATGACCTTGTGACCTTTTTATTCCTGGTGGTATCATTTAACCCTGAAACACTATTTGATATTAACAAAAAATTAATTAATGTTGTATTAACTATAGGGCTTCTCTGGTGGCTCAGATAGTAAAGAATATGCCTGTAATGCAGGAGACCCAGATTTGATCCCTGGGTTGGGAAGACCACCCTGGAGAAAGGAATGGCTACCCACTCCAATATTCTGGCCTAGAGAATCCCATGGAAAGAGGAGCCTATATTAATATATTTATATCAAATAATATTTCGAGGTAAATTGTACTACCAGGAATAAAAAATTATATAATTAATGTTGGGCTTCCCAGGTGGCTCAGTGGTAAAGAATCTGCCTGCCAAAGCAGGGGACACAAGAGACGTGGGCTCGATCCCTGGGTTGGGAAGGTCCCCTGGAGGAGGAAATGGCAACTTGCTCCAGTACTGTTGCCTGGAGAAGCCCATGAACAGAGGAGCCTGGAGGGTTACAGTCGATGAGGTGACAAAGAGTTGGACACAACTGAGCACGTATGCACATAATTAATGTTAGCTTGATATTTCTTTTTTCCATTCTTTAAAATTTTAACCTATTTGTGCTTCTATATTTAAAGCATATTTTTATAGATATCATATAGTTAATTCTGTTTTTTATCTAATATGGCAGTCTCTTTCTACTTTCTAACTTTAAGAACTTTGACCATTTGCATTAATATGATTGTTGATACAACTAGGTTCCTATGTCTATTATTTTCCTATTTGCTCTCTGCTTGTCTCGTCTGTTCTTTGTTTTCCATTTCCTTTTTTTGTCTACCCTCTTGGGTATTTTTGTGATTCAATTTTATTTCCTTTGTTGGTTTATTAGCTATATAACTCTGTTTTGTTATTTTAGTGGTTATTTTAAGGTGTATGGTATACATATCTAACTATCTGTCTATTTACAAGTGACGTAGCATCACTGCATGTCTAGCATAAGAATATTATCATTGTGTACTCCATTTCCCCCTTCGCAGGTACATTGTTATTACTTTTGTAAACAATCAGTTATTTTTATTTTTATTTTTTTTTTTATTTATTATTTTTTTTTTTTTAATTTTTTTATTAGTTGGAGGCTAATTACTTCACAACATTTCAGTGGGTTTTGTCATACATTGATATGAATCAGCCATAGATTTACACTTATTCCCCATCCCGATCCCCCCTCCCACCTCCCTCTTCACCCGACTCCTCTGGGTCTTCCCAGTGCACCAGGCCAGAGCACTTGTCTCATGCATCCCACCTGGGCTGGTGATCTGTTTCACCATAGATAGTATACATGCTGTTCTTTTGAAACATCCAACTCACATTCTCCACAGAGGTTCAATAGGTCTGTTCTGATTTCTGTCTTTCTTTTGCCATATAGGGTTATCATTACATCTTTCTAATATTCCATAATACTTGAGTATGCTGTAATGTTCTTCTAATCTTTCTATTCTGGCTTACTTCATCTGTATGGGCTCGTTTCATCCATGCTCATTGGACTGAATCTAAATGAATTCTTGAACAGGCTGAGTAATATTTGCATGGTCGTATTATGTCCTACAGCTTCCTTATCCATTCATAGCTGCTGTGGATCTAGGGTCGTTCCATGTCTGCTATTATAAACTATGCTGCATTGAAGCATTGGGGTCACGTGTTCTCTTTTCAGATTGGTTCTCAGTGTGGTATGCTCCAAAGTGGAATTGCTTGGTCATTTCAGTTCTTATATTTCCTATTTTTTAAGGAATTCCACACTGTTATTTCCCTATGCTTGTACTAGTTTTCAATTCCCACTAACATGTGTAAGAGGTTCCCTTTTTCTCACACCTCTCCAGCATTTAATTTTGTAATCTTGAGGAAATGAAAATGGAAGAGAATGACCTCCTGACTTCAGACTCTACTACAGCCATCAGTCACAAGCAAGTATGTACTGGACAAAACAGAATATGATTCAATGAACTAGAAATAAGAGCCCAGTAGAATAAATCCACGAACCTGATGACAACCTCTATTTGAACAAAGGAGGCAATTGGATATTCACAATGGAAAAAAGACAACCTCCTTAACAAGTGGTGCTGGGAAAACTGGTCAACCACTTGTAAAAGAATGAAACTAGAACACTTTCTAACACCATACACAAAAATAACCTCAAAATGGATTAAAGATCTAAATGTAAGACCAGAAACTATAAAACTCCTAGAGGAGAACATAGGCAAAACACTCTCCGACATAAATCACAGCAAGATCTCTATGACCCACCTCCCAGAATATTGGAAATAAAAGCAAAACTAAACAAATGGGATCTAATGAAGCTAAATCTTTTGCACTACAAGGAAACTATAAGTTAAGTGATAAAACAGCCTTAATGAAATAATAGCAAATGAATCAAACAGCAAAGTGTTATCCAAATAATCAACATACTCCTGATCTCAGTCCAAAAAAACTAATGACCATTCAAAAATGTGCCAAAGAACTAAACAGACATTTCTCCAAAGAAGACATACAGATGGCTAACAAACACATGAAAAGGTGCTCAACATCACTCATTATTAGAGAAATGCAATCAGTTATTTTTAAAAGAAACTTACATATAATTAAAAAATATTATACATTTACTCACACAGTTAACACTCAGTGTTCTTCATTCCTTTGTGTGTATCCATATTTTCATCTGATATCATTTCTTTTCTGCTTAAAAGATTTCTTGTAGGATGGGTCTGCTAGTGATTGATTATCTCAGCTTCTGTATGACTATAAAAGTCTTTGTTTTGCATTCATTTATGAGAAATAGTTTTACTGGCATAGAATCCTAAGTTGAAAAAAAAATTTTTTTCTTTCAACATGTAAAAGATGTTGCTGTACTGTCTTCCGGATGCATGGCTTCTGGCAGGAAATCTGCCATCATCTTTGACTTTGTTCTTATGTGACTGCTTTAATTTTTCTCTCTGAATGCTTTTCGTGGATCAGAAATCTTGGGATGTATGGGCTGTTTTATTCAGTGCTTTGGGTGCTTATAAGGTTTCAAGACTTTATATTTGGAATTACTAATCCTTGACTTTCTATCTTTCTCTGTGGTATAACACAAACTTTCCTTTTCTATCAGGCCAAATGATTCTGTTTTCCTTTTTTTAGGGCTTATACTGAAAATCAAGCAAATAAATAACTGGATCTCAATTTAATGAAAAACATCTTAATGATGGTGGTTAAGCATGTCTTCTTACTTCTACTCTCAGGTCAATCAATGGTCTTTTATCTTTTTGCTTCTTTGTATGAAAAATGGCACCATTTCACATCATTTTGTGACTGATATTCACAGCCACCTAATATTTTTTTTCAAATAATATTATGTATACAATTTTTGTGCAGCACTAACCCTGATCAGTTCAGTTCAGTTGCTCAGTCATGTCCAACTCTGTGACCCCATGGACTGCAGCATGCCAGGCCTCCCTGTCCGTCACCAACTCCAGAGCTTACTCAAACTCATGTCCATTGAGTCAGTGATGCCATCCAACCATCTCATCTTCTGTCATCCCCTTCTCCTCCTGCCCTCAATCTTTCCCAGCACCAGGGTCTTTTCAAATGAGTCAGTTCTCTGCATCAGTTGGCCAGAGTATTGGAGTTTCAGCTTCAGCATCAGTCCTTGCAGTGAATATTCAGAACTGATTTCCTTTAGGATGGACTGGTTGGATCTCCTTGCAGTCCAAAGGGCCTCTCAAGAGTCTTCTCTAACACCACAATTCAAAAGCAACAATTGTTCAATGTTCAGTTTTCTTTATAGTTCAACTCTCACATCCATACATGACTACTGGAAAAACCATAGCTTTGACTAGATGGACCTTTGTCCTAGTAATGTCTGCTTTTTAATATGATGTCTACGTCATAGCTTTTCTTCCAAGGAGCAAGCGTCTTTTAATTTTATGGCTGCAGTCACCATCTACAGTGATTTTGGAACCCCCCAAAATAAAGCCTCTCACTCTTTCCACTGTTTCCCCATCTATTTACTATGAAGTGATGGGACCAGATGCCATGCTCTTAGTTTTCTGAATGTTAAGCTTTAAGCCAACTTTTTCACTCTCCTCTTTCACTTTCATCAGGAGGCTCTTTCTGCCATAAGGGTGGTGTCATCTGCATATCTGAGGTTTTTGCTGTTTCTCCTGGCAATCTTGATTCCAGCTTGTGCTTCATCCAGCTTGGCATTTCACATGATGTACTTTGCATATAAGTTAAATAAGCAGGGTGACAAAATACAGCCTCAACATACTCTTTTCCCAATTTGGAACCAGTCTGTTGTTCCATGTCCAGTTCTAACTGTTGCTTCTTGACCTGCATACAGATTTCTGAGGAGATAGGTAAGATGGTCTGGTATTCCCATCTCTTTCAGAATTTTCCACAGTTTGTTGTGATCCACTCAGTCAAAGGCTTTGGCATAGTCAATAAAACAGAAATAGATGTTTTTCTGGAACTCTCTTGCTTTTTTGATGATCCAACAGATGTTGGCAATTTGATCTCTGGTTCCCCTGCCTTTTCTAAATCCAGCTTGAATATCTGGAAGTTCACGGTTCACATACTGTTGAAGCCTGGCTTGGAGAATTTTGAGCATTACTTTGCTAGCGTGTGATGAGTGCAATTGTGTGGTAGTTTGAGCATTCTTTGGCATTGCCTTTCTTTGGGATTGGAATGAAAACTGACCTTTTCCAGTCCTGTGGCCACTGCTAAGTTTTCCAAATTTGCATACTGAATGCAGCTCTTTTACAGCATCATCTTTTAGGATTTGAAATAGCTCAGTTGGAATTCCATCACCTCCACTAGCTTTGTTTATAGTGATGCTTGCTAAGGCCCACTTGACTTCACATTCCAGGATGTCTGGATCTAGTCCAGTGATCACACCATCATGGTTATCTGGGTCATTAAAATCTTTTTTTTGTATAGTCCTTCTGTGTTCTTGCCAGGTCTTCTTAATATCTTCTGCTTCTGTTAGGTCCATACAATTTCTGTCCTTTATTGAGCCCGTCTGTGCATGAAATGTTTCCTTGTTATCTCTAATTTTCTTGAAGAGATCTCTAGTCTTCCCATTCTATTGTTTTCCTCTATTTCTTTGCATTGATCACTGTGGAAGTCTTTCTTATCTCTCCTTGCTATTCTTTGGAACTCTGCTTTCAAATGGGTACATCTTTCCTTTTCTCCTTTACCTTTCACTTCTCTTCTTTTCTCAGCTGTTTGTAAGGCCTCCTCAACCATTTTGCTTTTTTGCATGTCTTTTTCTTGGGGTGGCCTTGATCCCTGCCTCTTGTACCATATCTCAAACCTCCATGTCCATAGTTCTTCAGGCACCCCATCCATCAGATCTAATCCCTTGAATCTATTTGTCATTTCCACTGTATAATTGTAAGGGATTTGTTTTAGGTCATACCTGAATGGTCTAGTGGTTTTCCCTACTTTCTTCAATTTAAATCTGAGTTTTGCAATAAGGAGTTGTTTATCTGAGCCACTGTCAACTCCCAGTCTTGTTTTTGATGATTGTATAGAGCTTCTCCATCTTCAGCTGCAAAGAATATAATCAATCTGATTTTGGTATTGGCCATTTGGTGATGTCCATGTGTAGAATCTTCTCTGGGTTGTTGGAAGAGGGCATTTGCTATGACCAATGCAAGGAGTCTAACCCTGATAGTACTCATCATAACATCTACCATTCATTTGGACTCTATTATATGTGATTTCTTAATGTGTCCAGTTTTGTGTACATTTGACTTCAATTCAACCACTATTGTTATAACTATATTGAAGATGAAGAAATGAAGAATTCGGGAAGTTAGCAACCTTTCCAGATTCATGTATATCTAGTAAGAGTCAGAGTTAGGGCATAACTGGGGTCTCCCTAGCCCTTAAGTCCATATTTTCTCCTTTACATCTTTTTTTTTTTTTTTTTTTTGAGTCACTCAGTCATGTCTGACTCTTTGAGACCCCATGGCCTATACAGTCCATGGAATACTCCAGGCAAGAATACTGGAATAGGTAGCCTTTCCCTTCCCCAGGGGATCTTCCCAACCCAGGGATTGAACCCAGGTCTCCTGCATTGCAAATGGATTCTTTACCAGCTGAGCCACAAGGGAAGCCCAAGAATACTGGAGTGGGTAGCCTATCCCTTCTCCAGGGGATGTTTCCAACCCAGGAATTGAACTGGGATCTCCTGGATTCTTTACCAATTGAGCTATCAGGGAAGCCCCGATTACATCTTGGTGACTTGTAAAATGCTGGTTGTACCTCCTACTTTAAAAAGTTACTTTTCTATATCATTGCCTGTCTGGATTTCATTTAACACAAGAGAAGGAAAGACTACCAATCATTGTTTTATGTGGTCCATGAGGTCAGAGGCCCAGGAGGTTCTGTCCTCCAGATTAAGGGGAAATTGTTGTTTTAAAGGTCAAACATGACTAAGAAATTCTGACAGGCTACCAATCAGAGGGTCTCTGCCTATCACAACTCAAAATCTTACCTACTGTACTTCCCTCCAAGCAAAGTCTTCCATCTCATTATTGACCAGTCTTCTCAGGGAAAAGCTCAGGCCTTCCAAATTCTTCTAAAAATGAAGAATTCTGCTTCTTAAGCCTGACTGTTTCCTCTCCAAGTTACCAAAAGGAGTGGTATATTTATTAGCTCTATAACTGCTCGGATTAGCATTCTGGTAATGTAACGCCCTCCAAACCCCAGTCTCCTTAGTTCTGTGATGGTCATTATAATAGTATCACCATTATAGGCACTATGAGAAAATCTGTGTAAACTGCTTAGCACAGTGCCTGGCCAAAATATCTTCAGTGAATATTAACTTATATTATAAATAGCCACGTTTTGGGTCTGTTTTCCTTCAGGCAAATGAAGAGATAGTCTGACTCTCAGATGCACCCTGAACTTAGATAACCTGTCTACAAGTAAGAATATTGGTTGTTGATTGATGAGGTTACAATTCCAGAGGAGAGAGATACAGGCCAGGATCACACTTACACAGCTTTAGTTTAAGTCAGGACACCTGGTTCCCAAAGACAGGATTTGAAGGCATGAATCAGTCATTTTTTGTGGTATGTAAAGGTGGCTCAGTGATAAAGAATCCACCTGCCAATGCAGGAGACACAGGAAACATGGGTTTGGTCCCTGGGTCAGGAAGATCCCCTGGAAAAGGAAGTGGCAGCCCACTCCAGTATTCTTGTCTGGGAAATCCCATGGATGAAGAAGTCTGGCAGGCTACAGTCTGTGGGGTCGCAAAGAGTTAGACACAACTGAGCGACTTCACTTCACTTCATTTCAGGTAATTGTCAACGTGTTTTTTAGTCCTTGTAGTACATAGTTTAATTTGTTCAGTTGTTTAACAAATCTTTATTAAATATTTTCAAACTTCTAAGCACAGGAAATAAAAAAATAATTAAGATGAGTTTTATACCCTCAAGTAACACATCCTTTCATGAAGCAGTGTTAGAGGCAAACACAGAAATTCATAATTACAATGCAATATGGTAATTTTAATATAGCAGGGTTCTATGTTCATCAGGGGAAGCTCTGGAGGAGGAAGGATAAATTGGAGTTAAGTGAAAAGGAAGGAAAGAAGGGATATGGAGAAAATGGTATGCACCAAATGCTGTTGAAATGGACTTGCAAGGTCATAGACAAAGGAAGGTCTGACTACAAGAGTCTTGTAGTCCTATTGAACTGTACTTGTGTAACAATTCAGTATTAATTTCAACCCCTCTGTAGGCCACAGTCACCCCCTCATGGGGCTGCAGTCAGAATAGAGAAGTGGGAAGAGGGGTAGCACTTGGCCTAGAGTTAAACATTAAGTTGTCTCTCTTCTGCCACTCAGTTACAAACTACGTAGAGTTCATTCTATTGATTGAATGACTGAGAATAATTGTGATTCTGTGCAAACATCTCTTCAGATCCCACCTTCCTTCTCTATAACATGACTTAAGGGGTGGAGCCAGATGTTCTCAAAGATTTGCCATAGCTGAAATCTAGAATGAATTTGATTTCAGGGAAAGGACATTCTAACATATAGCACATTGTCGACACAGATCACTTATCATCAATGTTCCTTTGCTGTTTTTCAGAAAGACCTGCTACCACTGGGACACCTAGGTAAGGTTTCTGCTTCTGGTGCTGCCAGCCTTTTCATTTTATTTATGTTTCCAGGATAGAACATGAAACTATGTGCACTTAAAAGTATTTTTGCTGGATCTCCTATTAAAATTTTCAAATGCTTGGTGGGGAGGGAGAAATCAGAACAGGATTGACACACACATGTTACAATATATATTAATAAGATAGACACCTAATAAGGGCCTACTGTATAGCACAGGGAACTCTACTCAATATTCTGTGATGGCCTACATGGAAAAAGAAGCTAAAAAAGGGTAGATATATGTATATGTTATAACAGATTCACTTTGCTGTACATCTGAAACTAACACAACATTGCAGATTATACCCCAATATTTTTTTTTTAAGTTTCAAATTCTTATGACATAAATGTGGTACTGCAGATGGTGACTGCAGCCATGAAATTAAAAGATGCTTACTCCTTGGAAGGAAAGTTATCACCAATCTAGACAGCATATTAAAAAGCAGAGACGTTACTTTGCCAACAAAGGTCCGTCTAGTCAAGGCTATGGTTTTTCCAGTGGTCATGTGTGGGTGCAAGAGTTGGACTATAAAGAAAGCTGAGCGCCGAAGAATTGGTGCCTTTGAATTGTGGTGTTGGAGAAGACTCTTGAGTCCCTTGGACTGCAAGGAGATCCAACCAGTCCATCCTAAAGGAGATCAGTCCTGAGTGTTCATTGGAAGGACTGATGTTGAAGCTGAAACTCCAATACTTTGGCCACCTGATGTGAAGAAGTGACTCCTTGGAAAAGACCCTGATGCTGGGAAAGATTGAAGGCAGGAGGAGAAGGGGACAACAGAGGGTGAGATGGTTGGATGGCATCACCGACTCAATGGACATGAGTTTGGGTAAACTCTGGGAGCTGGTGCTGGACAGGGAGGCCTGGCATGCTGCAGTCCATGAGATTGCAAGGAGTCAGACACGACTGAGTGACTGAACTGAACTGAACTGAAATGTGGTTAGGAAGGCTACTTTCAATCATAGTTGTGAATGAGCATACTTATACTTGGACTATAAAGAAGACTAAGTGCCAAAGAATTGATGCTTTTGAACCATGGTGCTTGAGAAGACTCTTGAGAGTCCCTTGGACTACAAGGAGATCAAACCAGTCCATCCTAAAGGAAATCAATTCTGAATACTCATTGGAAGGACTGGTGCTGAAGCTGAAGCTCTAATACTTTGGCCACCTGATGTGAAGAGCTGACTCATTAGAAAAGACCTGATGCTGGGAAAGACTGAAGGCAGGAGGAAAAGGGGACAATAGAGGATGAGATGGTTGGATGGCATCACCAACTCAATAGACATGAGTTTGAGCAAATTCTAGTAGATGGTGAAGGGCAGAGAAGCCTGGCATGCTGCAGTCCATGGGGTTGCAAAGAGTCAGACATGACTAAGCAACTGAACAACAAAATACTTACTTATATGTGGAATTAATGTTATTTACTATCCATCCATTTTAATTTATCTTCTTCCTTAAGTGTGCTCCAGCAGAGAACTGACCACTTAATGACATCATCTTTCTTAAGGCTATATTTATTTATTCCCTTATTGTTCATTTTCCCACTCATATACTTATTCACAAGACTATGATTGAATGCTGGCAGTGTTCAACTCACAATGTTAACTGTGGAATGAAATGATATTGGAAAAAAATACTTTTCCTGAAGAGCTTTCATAGTATTTTACAGGAAATGTAGATCATTATAATATGAGGTAGAAAACTGAAAGGGAACTTAAAAAAAGAGAAAGGCCAATTTCTGAGGGAATGTAGAAGCCTCTGTTAATTGATGCTGAAGCATTTCAACTTTTGAGAATAATTTTAAAAATAGGTAAATACAAGTGCTTACTCTATCAAAGGGATCTTGATCTGTGTAGTCTTTGCCCTCTGACCTTGCCTCAGCTGGTCTTCTCTGTAATGTTGCCCTGGCTATATCTTGCATCATACTTCTGACATTTTCTCAAAAGAGCCATGCAGACTTTTCAAGTAAGCAGCCATGATATTTTACATAACCATGCTGGCCTCTTCCTGCATATTGATTTTCCTGAAATTCTATATAATCCACAAATACATTTCTCTTTTTTTCTCTCATCCTCTCATCACAGTTACAGTCCCAGGGAGTTTCAGGAAGCTTCCAGAACCTCCAACACAAATCCCCAAGAGCCACCGGACCCAGTGCAACTGCAGCCAGTGTACGACAATGGTGAGGACTTCCTAAGGGACAGAGAGCTCCAGGAATGAATCAGGGAGGGAAGAGAGATTGAGCAATAGTCCATAGTTCAGTCACATTCAATTTTAAAATGTCATTTCTGGCCCTATGTCAGGAATAGAAGGTGATTATAAACTTGGTGACTGGAAGAAGAGTCTGTAGTGTGAGGTCTTGACTACAGCCATCTGTAATCTATTCTTTCACAGTGAATCCTAGAGATAGCGACCTGGTTTATTCCGAGATCTGGAGCACCCAACATACAAAAGAAAATTCAGGTAAGACAAACTTGAAATAAGTAGAGGTAAGGTGGCAGTGTTTTATCAGATCCACCAAGCGAGTTTTGATCAAAGAGTCATCTCAAATATGAATCCAATATGAAAGGCATTAACTACTCTTCTTATATCATGAATCCTATAATCATATCTATTCCTTCTTACTTGTGTACACTGCCATCATTACCCCATAAATTCTTTAAGGACAGATACTGTATTTCTTTGCTAATATGTCAATAGCATCTAGTGTTATGCTTAGAAAACTATAGGCCCCCTCAAATATTTTCTTTTAGTGAATGAATGCACATAATAACTAAATTAAGCCTTTTATTATCTGATGAGTAAACAATTGTAATTCTTTTAACTGGTCTCTTTATTTCCAATATTGTTCTCCTTCCAACCTTGGGTTTGATCCCTGGGTTCCTGGGTTGGAAAGATCCCCTGGAGAAGGAAAAGGCTACCCACTACAGTATTCTGGCCTGGAGAATTTCATAGTCCATGGGGCTGAAAAGAGTTGGACACGACTGAGTGACTTTAACTTTCCAACCTTCTAAAAATCTGTTTCCGGCATGATCCCTCTGAGATGCGCAGTTGATTACATCATTGTCTAGATTAACTGCCCTCAATGATTCTTCACTTTAAAGCACGACCTTTGCCTCCCTGCATGCTTTTGTCCTTCCTCTAAGCTCTGCCTTTTGTCCTTGCTTTAGCCATGTTAGACTCTCAGCATTTCCTTGATCAAACGAGCTATTCTGTGCTTCTTGTCAGTCTTGTAATGTTCTTGCCTCTAGTTGGCCTATAACCCTTAGTCACATTTCAAGGCATAATTCAGTTATCACTGCGAAACTCACAATGATTCCTATCAGCCTTCCCTACCTCCAAACCTGAGAGGAACTGATTACTCTTTGGGGCAGCAGCATAGTTTAATATGCATTTTTATCTTGGTGCTAATAATACTTGTTGAATTTGTTTTCATCTCTATTTTTCTCCTTAATGGTAAGATTCCTGATCATATGCACTGAGTTTGTGTCAATTTTGCCTTCTTATAGATTACTAATGCTTAATAGTAGGTCATTATTCATTGAATGCTTACTGGGTGATTAAGTAAATGAAAGAAATCCAAATAGTCTCTTGGGAGGATAGGAGAAATATACACATTGAATTTTCTGTGTTAATGCTGCAAATCTTTGGCTTACTGGGAATTTTCTTTGTGGTCTTAGAATCCTAAGCTGCCATTGGAGAAGCCTCCTCTAATTTCTCTGTGCAGTGAAGTGAATCATAGTTACTTCCTTCTCCCAAGAGACCAATATAGACATTGTTGTTGTTGCTTAGTTGTTAAGTTGTGTCTGACTCTTTGTGACCCCATGGACTGAGGCAGACCAGATTTCCTTGCCCTTCACTATTTCCCTGAGTTTGCTCAAACTCATGGCCATTGAGTTGGTGATGCTATCCAACCATCTCATCCTTGGTTGCCCCCTTCTCCTTCTGTCCTCAATCTCTCCCAGCATTGCGGTCTTTTCCAATGAGTCAGCTCTTCTCATCAGGTAGCCAAAGTTTTGCAGCTTCATCTTCAACATCAATCCTTCCAATAAATATTCAGGACTGATTTCCTTTAGGATTGACTGATTTGATCTCCTTGCTGTTCAAGGACTCTCAAGAGTCTTCTCCAGTACTACAGTTTGAAAGCATCAATTCTTCAGTGTCCAGAGAAGAATTGCTTTATGATCCAACTCTCACATCTATACATGACTACTAAAAAAACCCCATAGCTTTGACTAAATGGACCTTTGTTGGCAAAGTGATGTCTTTGCTTTTTAATACACTTATCTAGGTTCGTCACAGCTTTTCTTCCAGGGAGCAAGCATCTTTTAATTTCATAACTGCAGTCACCATCCCCAGTGATTTTGGAGCCCAAGAAAATGAAATCTGTCACTGCTTCCACTTTTCCTCTTTCTATTTGCCATGAAGTGATGAGACCAGATTTCATGAGCTTCAGTTTTTGAATGCTGAGTTGTAAGCCAGCTTTTTCACTCTCCTCTTTCACCTTCATCAAGAGGCTTTTAGTTCCTCTTCACTTTCTACCACTAAATGGTATCATCTGCATATCTGAGGTTATTGATATTTCTCCCAGCAATCTTGATTCCAGCTTGTGAGTCATCCAGCCCAGCATTTTATATGATGTACTCTGCATGTAAATTAAATAAGCAGACTGACAATATACAAACTTCATATATTGCTTTTCCAATTTTGAACCAGTCCACTGTTCCATGTACAGTTCTAACTGCTGCTTCTTGTCCTGCATACAGGTCTCTCAGGAGGCAGGTAATGTGGTCTGGTATTCCCATCTCTTTAAGAATATTCCACAGTTTGTTATGATCCACACAGTCAAAGGCTTTAGCATAGTCTATGAAACAGAAGTAGATGTTTTTTTGGAATTCCATTGCTTTTTCTATGATCCAGCATATGTTGGCAATTTGATCTCTGGTTCCTCTGCCTTTTCTAAATCCGGTTTGTACGTATGGAACTTCTTGGTTCACTTACTGCTGAAGTCTAGCTTGAAGGATTTTGAGCAAAGTCTTGCTAGCATATGAAATGAGTGCAATTGTATAGTAATTTGAACGTTCTTTGGCATTGTCTTTCTTTGACATTGGAATGAAAACTCACATTTTCCAGTCCTGTGGCCACAGCTGAGTTTTCCAAATTTGCTGGTATATTGACTGCAGTGCTTTAACAGCATCATCTTTTAGGATTTGAAACAGCTCGGTTGGAATTCCGTCAACTGCACTAGCTTTGTTTGTAGCAATCTTTCCTAAGGCCCCTTGACTTTGCACTCCAGAATGTCTGGCTCTAGGTGAGTAACCATACCATCATGGTTATCTGGGGGTATTAAGAGCTTTTTCATACAGTTCTTCTGTGTATTCTGTGTAGTGCCTCCTCTTCTTAATCTCTTCTGCTTCTGTTAAGTCCTTGCCATTTTTGTCCTTTATTGTGCCTGTCTTTGCACGAAATGTTCCTTTGGTATTTCCAATTTTCTTAAAGAGATTGCTAGTCTTCCCCATTCTCTTGTTTCCCTCTATTTCTTTGCATTGTTCACTTTAGAAGGCTTCCTTATCTCTCCTTGCTATTCTCTAAAACTCTGCATTCAGTTGAGTATATCTGCTTTTGTTTCTTTATATCCTTTCCTTTCATTTCTCTTTTTGTTCTCAGCTATTTGTAAGGCCTCCTCAGACAACCACCTTGCCTCTTGCATTTCTTTTTCTTGGGTATGGTTTTGGTCACTGCCTGCTGCACAGTGTTATGAACCTCCATCCATAGTTTTTCAGGCACTTTGTCTACCAGATCTAGTCCCTTGAATCTGTTCATCACCTTCACTGTGTAATCACAGGGATTTGATTTAGGTCAAACATGAATGGCCTAGTGCTTTTCCCTACTTCCTTCAATTTGAGCCTGAATTTTGCAATAAGCAGCTGATGATATGAGCCACAGCCAGCGCCAGGTCTTATTTTTGAAGACTGTATAGTGCTTCTCCATCTTCAACTGCAAAGAATATAATCAATCTGATTTCCATAATGGCCATCTGGTGATGTCCATGTGTAGAGTCATCTCTTGTGTTGTTGGAAGCCATTGAGGTGCTGAATAGAGGTGGGGAGGTGGAAACAGCAGGGCTTCTCTGCTATAGTTGTGATGAGCAGTGGAGAAAGAAAGACATATTCAGAAAAGTCATTATGGACATTTTAAGGGCAGAGGAAAGGCTTTACTGTGTGTGTGTGAGGATAGGATACTTGGTCTGTGAGGGCTTGAAAGAATTCATCAGAGGAGACGGTTAGGAAATGAGTCAGCAGAGGAAAAATTGGTTTAGAATGCTTTGTGAGTATGTTGTAAGTTACAGTACGTTACCCACAATTTAATACTTTTCTTTCCTCTTCCAATTCAACAGCAAATTCACCAAGGAAACATCAGGAAGATACAGTGAGTCATATTTCCTGGCTTTCTTCCCCCTCTGCTCTTCCATACTTACATTTTGGTACTAACTGTTTGTGCTTTTCCCCTTTCCACTAGGAGTCCACAGTCATCTATTCAGATGTGAAGAGGGCGTATCCAGATGACTCTGCAGGGCAAGCCAGCATTGGAGATAGTGACCTTGAAGACGCTGCAGAAAACTATGAGAACGTTCCAAGCATATTATCAGCCTTAGACCAGTAGCTCTGTACCCACAGTGGCTCAGAGACCCTCTGAAGCAGCTTGTGCCATTCTCCTGGTTATCTTCAGCCACACTTCTTCTTTCCCTCCAGTGCTCAGCATCCCAAAGACTGGACAATGGGGGACGTGAGACTGTGTGAAAGTTCTGCCAACTTCCTCTGCGCCCAAGTCTGTGTGTTCTCTAGGAACAGAGTGAGCAGCATTTGAGTGAATTCTGCAGTCTTTTCACAATAGGGATACTTGTAAATGCAAGGCAGGTAGGCCTTCAGCTCCTAGGCCTGTTAAAGAGAAGGGAAAAGCAGTCTAGCCAGGATCACAAGGATGCAGTCATTGAAAGTTGATCTGAGAGGGATCAAAAAACTTTTAGGGTACTGTCTCTACACAAAGAGTTTGTTTGTTCTAAACATCTTGTTTCCCTTTCCATTTTTGTTGATAGTGTCATTGATGACGTTCTGGTGCACATGCGTTGTTCCAGCTACTCACTGCAAATGACCAAAAAGCTTCATTCTGTCCACAGATATACTATTTCTTCATGAAATATACATCAGTGCTAAGATTTTCAAAAACAACCCATTCTGTTTAGTGGGCTGCTGCTGCTGCTGCTAAGTCACTCCAGTCTTGTCCAACTCTCTGCGACCCCATAGACAGCAGCCCACCAGGCTCCTCTGTCCCTGGGATTCTCCAGGCAAGAACACTGGAGTAGATTGCCATTTCCTTCTCCAATGCATGCCTGCTAAGTTACTTCAGTCATGCCCGACTCTGTGTGACCCCATGGACAGCAGCCCACCAGGCTCCTCTGTCCACGGGATTCTTTCAGCAAGAATACTGGAGTGGGTTGCTATTTCCTTCTTCAGTTTAATGGGCAAGAGCTTCCAAACTGTCTGGTTAAACAGTATTATGGGCCAATTGTATTATCTCAAAGTTCAGTGTGAACATTCTTGGAGATAGGACCTTTTAGGAGGTACCTACAGTTAAATGAGATTTTAAGGGTGGCCCCTAATTGAAGTGGACAGGTGTCTTTGCAAGAAGAAGAGGAGACAACAGAGCCCTCTCTTTCTTCATACACACAGAGGAAAGGCCATGTGGAGACAAACAAGAAGACAGGCATCTATAAAGCCAGAGAGGGCAGGAAGAGAGATCTCAGCAGAAGCCAAGTTTGCCAGCACCTTGATCTTGGGCTTCTAGAACTACGATAAAATAGATTTTTGACGTTTAAGCCACTAAGTCTGTGATATTTTGTTGTGACAGCCAGAGCAGACTAGCACAGATTTATACATAGATAGATGAAAAATGATTGAGGATGATAATTATGGTAGATAGACAGGTAATAGTTAGATACATAGATAAGATCGATGCTGGTGTGTCAGTGTTTGTGCATCCCAACCCACACAGAATTGTAGTCTTCAAGATACTTCCTCTCTCATAAGATCAAATATTCCTCCTACCAGTAGCAGCTCAATTTTACTGTTTAATTATTCAGTATCCACTATTTGATGCCTACAGAAGCATCAACACCAATCTTAGAAAGTCATTAGAGCTAGTGATTCACATGACTCAGATGAAAAAGTTTAGTGTCAATCAGGAGCCCTCTTGAGCTGAGCTGGCAGTGTATGTAGAGATGGAAGGTAATTAGCAGGCTCAAAGGAGGACAGCCTTTGCATTGCTCAGTGACTCCTAATCAATTCCTCATTTGACTGACAGGCTTTGGGTGTCTACCAATGAAGAATAAAACATCTTTTTAAGCATGTCAGAAAAAAATGGCAGAAATGCTTTATCATGAGTCCTGCTGAGGCAGAAAAGGGACAAATGAAATTGTTAGCCTCTATTACCTAATGTTATACAGAAATTTTTTATCTCTGAAAACAAAAAATCAGAACTTAAGAAGCTAGAAGGTCATTGAGGACTGATGCACCTCAACTGATACAATTTATGGGCATTGTTGATTTTACACCAGCCATTGTTGATAACTGTAAATAAATAATGCAACTACACTTTGTAAACTTGAAAACAACTCAAGCATAAAAGTATTTTGTATTTCAAATTTTATATTTTTCCCCATGGGTATCAGAATCTTAGACATCAGAAAGTTTAAGATATATCAGAACACAATCTCCCTTGAGGCTTTCATCCTCAACCAATGAATTCAAGGAGATCCAAACAGTCCATCCTAAAGGAGATCAGTCCTGGGTGTTCATTGGAAGGACTGATGATGAAGCTGAAACTCCAATACTTTGGCCACCTTATGCTAAGAGTTGAGTCATTGGAAGAGACCCTGATACTGGGAGGGATTGGGGGCAGGAGAAGAAGGGGACGACAGAGGATGAGATGACTGGATGGCATCACTGATTCGATGGATATGAGTTTGAGTAAACTCCGGGAGTTTGTGATGGACAGGGAGGCCTGGCGTGCTGCGATTCATGGGGTTGCAAAGAGTAGGACACGACTGAGCGACTGAACTGAACTGAGTGAATTCAACTAGCAGGATCATTGGGCTTCCCTTGTGGCTCAGTTGGTAAAGAATCTGCCTGCAATGTGGGAGACCTGGGTTCCATCCCTGGGTTGGGAAGAGCCCCTGGAGAAGGGGATCTTCACATTCATCCTGGAATGCAAAGTCAAGTGGGCCTTAGGAAGCATCACTATGAACAAAGGTAGTGGATGTGATGGAATTCCAGCTGAGCTATTTCAAATCCTAAAAGATGCTGCTGCTAAAGCCCTGCACTCAATAAGCCAGCCAATTTGGAAAACTCAGCAGTGGCCACAGGACCAGAAAAGATCAGTTTTCATTCCAATCCCAAAGAAAGGCAATGCTAAAGAATGCTCAAACTACCACACAATTGCACTCATCTCATATGCTAATAAAGTAATGCTCAAAATTCTCCACGCCAGGCTTCAACAGTAAGTGAACCATGAACTTCCAGATGTTGAAGCTGGTTTTAGAAAAGGCAGAGGAGCCAGAGATCAAATTGCCAACATCTGCTGGATCATCGTAAAAGCAAGAGAGTTCCAGAAAAGCATCTATTTCTGCTTTATTGACTATGCCAAAGTCTTTGACTGAGTGGATCACAAGAAACTCTGGAAAATTCTTTTAGAGATGGGAATACCAGACCATCTGACCTGCCTCCTGAGAAATTTGTATGCAGGTCAAGAAGCAACAGCTAGAACTAGACATGGAACAACAGACTGGTTCCAAATAGTAAAAGGAGTACATCAAGGCTGTATATTGTCACCCTGCTTATTTGACATATGCAAAGTATATCATGAGAAATGCCTGGCTGGATGAAGCACAAGCTGGAATCAAGATTGCCAGGAGAAATAGCAATAACCTCAGATATGCAGATGACACCACCCTTATGGCAGAAAGTGAAAAGGAACTAAAGAGCCTGTTGATGAAAGTGAAAGAGTAGAGTAAAAACCTGGCTTAAAACTTAACATTCAGAAAACTAAGATTATGGCATCCAGTTCTATCACTTAAGGGCAAATAGATGGGGAAACAATGGAAACAGTGAGAGACTTCATTTTTGGGGGCTCCAAAATCACTGCAGATGGTGACTACAGCCATGAAATTAAAAGACACTTTCTCCTTGGAAGAAAAGCTATGACCAGCTAGACAGCATGCTAAAAAGCAGAGACATTACTTTGCTGACAAAGGTCTGTCTAGTCAAAGCTATTGATTTTTCCAGTAGTCATGTATGGATGTGAGAGTTGGACTATAAGGAAAGCTGAGTGCCGAAGAATTGATGCTTTTAAACTGTGGTGTTGGAGAAGACCCTTGAGAGTCCCTTGGACTGCAAGGAGATCCAACCAGTCCATACTAAAGGAAATCAATTCTGAATACTCATTGGAAGGACTAATGCTGAAGCTGAAACTCCAATACTTGGGCCACCTGATGTGAAGAATTGACTCATTGGAAAAGACCCTGATGCTGGGACAGATTGAGAGTGGGAGGAGAAGGGGATGACAGAGGATAAGGTGGTTGGATGGCATCACTGACTTGATGGACATGAGTTTGAGTAAACTCCAGGAGTAGGTGATGGACAGGGAAGCCTGGCATGCTGTAGTCCATGGGGTCTCAAAGAGTCAGACACAGCTGAGCAACTAAACTGACTGACTGAGTAAGGTCATTTGCTGAGGGAAAAAATGATCACCTTCTTAAAGAGGAAATAAATATTTTTATTATGAAAGAGGGACTTAACATGTCTTGTTCTGTGTTAATAGGTACACTATACAGTCCATAATAATGTATGTCTGGCCTTTAGCAAGAGCAGGGAATACAGGTCTGTGTCTGAGCCTAAATTTTGCTCCAAATGTCTCCCCCCTCTGAGTTCCAGAATGAATAAAAGTATACAGGGAAAAGGGAACATGCCACTAGACCAGCTGTGGAAGCCCATCTAAGAGTGGTGGCAAAAGCCAGATTTTCTCTATTGACTTGATAGGGAAAAAAAAAAATCCCTAAGGGAGAAAGACAAGGTTGAAGTAGCTTCCCATGGATAGTGAAAGTCATTCTTCAGGAGTGCAAGCCAGAAGTGCAAGCAGCACCAAGGACAGCAATATCTAAGATGAAGAGAATCAGGAAATGCCAACAAGAAAGAGGGACACCAGAGGGGATCTAAGCCCATGGAATAGTTCCAAGTGTATGGAAGACATTCCTCCCCTTATACAAGCCTTCAAATGGAAGGCAGATAGAGTATCTGTAAGTAGTCAGGGAGAGTCTAAGGAATATTTGGGAGAAGATTCATGAGGAAATTTTGTTTCCAACTAGTTGGTAAAGACTCTGCCTGCAATGCAGGAGACCCAGTTTCACTCCTTGGGTTGGGAACATTTTCTGGAGAAGGGAATGGCTATCCACTCCAGTATTCTTGGCCAGAGAATCCCATAGACAGAGAGGCCTGGCGGGCTACAGTCTATGGGGTTACAAAGAGTAGGACACCACTGAGTAACTAACACTTTCACTTTTAGTCAAAAGGTAACAATTGAGGCATTAGGATTAAAGATGTTATTATAATTTTTTTTCTTTACATTTATTTTATTTGTTTATAATTTAATAATTTATGCATAGTAAGTTGCACCTATTTAAAGTGTACAATTTGATGAATTTTGATAAATACACGCATTGGTGAAACCACTACCACAATCAAGATCCCAAATATCTCCATCACCTCCAGAGTTTCCTTATCTCCTAAGCAATAGTTTTTTCCCTCCACCTTTATCTTATATAATCACTGATATGCTTTCTGTCACTGTAGATTTCAGTGTAGTCTTTAATGTTTTTACAGATAGAATCATAGAGTACATACTCTTCTGTGCTTGGCTTCCTTTACCAAGCAGAAAGATTTTGAGGTTCATTCACATTGTTTCATGTATTCATAGTGTATATATTTTATTGCTGCATAAATATTCCATTATCCAGATATACCACTTTTGATTATCCACTTATCTCTTAATGGACATTTGGATTGTTTCCTTTGTTATGAAAATTCATGTACAGTTCTTTGAATGGACATATGTTTCCACTGCTACTTTGTAAACACTTTGGAGTGTAATTGCTGGGTCACATAGTAGATTGATGCTTAACATTTTAGGAGGCTGCAACACTCTTTTCCAAAATGGCTGTACCATTTTACACCCCCATAAGCAATGCTTGATAGTTACAGTTGCTTGACATCCTTGCCAACACTTGGCATTTTCCGTCTTTAATTTTGGTTGCTCTAAGGAGCATGCTCTAAAGATCCCACAGAGACTGAGACAAAACTGTGTTTGAGCATCTCTTGTGGAGGTACAGGTCAGCAGTGGACTACCACAGGGATGGAGGCTCTGGGTGCAGCAGGCCTGGGTATGGCATAAGCCCTCTTGGAGGAGGTTGCCATTAATCCCACCATGGAGCTGCCAGAACTTACACAGGACTGGGAAATAGACTCTTGGAGAGCACAAACAGAAACTTGTGTGCACCAGGACCCAGGAGAAAGGAGCAGTGACTCCACAAGAGACTGAACCAGGCTTGCCTGTGACTGTCTAGGAGTCTCCAGTGGAGGCGTGAGTCAGTGGTGGCCTGCTACAGGGTTGGGGGCACTGAATGTAGAAGTACATGCATGAGATCTTTTGAAGGAGGTCACCATTGTCTTCATTACCTCCACCGTAGTTTGGCCCCAGGTAAATAGCAGGGAGGGAACACAGCTCCACCCATAAACAGAAAATTGAATTAAATATCTACTGAGCATGGCCCCACCCATCAGAATAAGACCCAATCACCACCCCCCACCCCCACCCCAGTCAGTTTCTCCCATCAGGAAGCCTCCATAAGCCTTTTATCCTCCATCAGAGGGCAGACAGACTGAAAACCACAATCACAGAAAACACCAATCTAATTACATGGACCACAGCCTTGTCTAACTCAATGAAATTATGAGCCATGCCATGTAGGGCCACCCAAGACAGATGGGTCACGGTGGAGAGTCTTCACAAAATGTGGTCCACTGGAGAAGGGAATGGCAAACCAATTCAGTATTCTTGCCTTGAGAACTCCATGAACATTATGAAAAGGCAAAAAGATAGGACACTGAAAGATGAAATCCCCAGGTCTGTAGGTGCCCAATATGCTACTGGATATCAGCAGAGAAATAACTCCAGAAAGAGTGAAGAGACAGAGTCAAAGCAAAAACAACATCCAGTTGTGGATGTGACTGGTGATGGAAGTAAAGTCCAATGTTGTAAAGAACAATATTGCATAGGAACCTAGGATGTTAGGTCCATGAATCAAAGCAAATTGGAAGTGGTCAAACAGGAGATGGCAAGAGGGAACGTCAACATTTTAGGAATCAGCAAACTAAAATGAACTGGAAAGGGTGAATTTAACTCAGACAGCCATTATATCTACTACTTTGGGCAAGAATCCCTTAGAAGAAATGGAGTGGCCATCACAGTCAACAAAAGAGTCCAAAATGTAGTACTTGGATGCAATCTCAAAAAAGACAGAATGAGCTCTGTTCATTTCCAAGGTAAACCATTCAATGTCACGGTAATCTAAGTATATGCCCTGACCAGTAATGCTGAAGAAGCTGAAGTTGAATGGTTCTATGAAGACCTTCTAGAACTAACACCCAAAAAGATGTCCTTTTCATTATAGGGGACTGGAATGCAAAAGTAGGAAGTCAAGAAACACCTGGAGTAACAGGCAAATTTGGCCTTGTAGTACAGAATGAAGGAGGGCAAAGGATAATAGAGTTTTGCCAAGAGAATGCACTGGTCATAGCAAACAACCTCTTCCAACAACACAAGAGATGACTCTACTCATGGACATCACCAGATGGTCAACACTGAAATCAAATTGATTATATTCTTTGCAGCCAAAAATGGAGAAACTCTATACAGTCAGCAAAAAAAAGACCAGGAGCTGACTGTGGCTCAGATTGTGAACTCCAAATTGCCAAATTCAGATTTAAATTGAAGAAAGTAGGGGAAACCAGTAGACCATTTAGGTATCACCTAAATTAAATTCCTTACAATTATACAGTGGAAGTGAGAAATAGATTTAAGGGATTAGATCTGATAGACAGAGTGCCTGATGAACTATAGACAGAGGTACGTGACATTAATAGGAAACAGGGATCAAGACCATCCCCAAGAAAAAGAAATGCAAAAAATGCAAAAAAGTCAGAGGAGGCATTAAAAATAGCTGTGAAAAGAAAAGAAGCAAAGGAGAAAAGGAAAGACATACCCACTTGAATGTAGAATTCCGAAGAATAGCAAGGAGAGAAGAAAGCCTTCCTCACTGATCAGTGCAAAGAAATAGGGGAAAACAATAGAATGGGAAAGACTAGAGATCTCTTCAAGGAAATTAGAGATACCAAGGGAACATTTCATGCAAAGATGGGTTCGATAAAGGACAGAAATGGTATGGACCTAACAGAAGCCGAAGATATTAAGAAGAGGTGACAAGAATACACAGAAGAACTATACAAAAAAGATCTTCACCACCCAGATAATCACGATGGTGTGATCACTCACCTAGAGCCAGACATCTTGGAGTGTGAAGTCATAGCATCACTATGAACAAAGCTGGTGGAGGTCAAGGAATTGCAGCTGAACTTTTTCAAATCCTAAAAGATGCTGCTGCTAAAGTGCTGCACTCAATATGCCAGCAAATTTGGAAAACTCAGCAGTGGCTACAGGACTGGAAAAGGTCAGTTTTCATTCCAGTCTCAAAGAAAGGCAATGCCAAAGAATGTTCAAACTACTGCACAATTGCACTCACCTCACACACTAGTAAAGTAATGCTCAAAATTCTCCAAGCCAGGCTTCAACAATACATGAACCGTGAACTTCCAGATATTCAAGCTGGTTTTAGAAAAGGCAGAGGAGCCAGAGATCAAATTGCCAACATCCGTTGGATCATCATAAAAGCAAGAGAGTTCCAGAAAAACATCTATTTCTGCTTTATTGACTACATCAAAGCCTTTGACTGTGTGGATCACAAGAAACTGTGGAAAACTCTGAAAGAGATGGGAATACCAGACCACCTGACCTGCCTCTTGAGAAATCTGTATGCAGGTCAGGAAGCAACAGTTAGAACTAGACATGGAACAACAGACTGGTTCCAAATAGGAGAAGGAGTACATCAAGGCTGTATATTGTCACCCTGCCTATTAAACTTACATGCAGAGTATGTCATGAAAAATGCTGGGCTGGATGAAGCGCAAGCTGGGATCAAGATTGCCGGGAGAAATATCAATAACCTCAGATATGCAGATGACACCACCCTTATGGCAGAAAGCAAAGAAGAACTGAAGAGCCTCTTGATGAAAGTGAAAGAGGAGAGTGAAAAAGTTGGCTTAAAGCTTAACATTCAGAAAACTAAGATCATGGCATCTGGTCCCACCATTTCATGGCAAATAGATAGGGAAACACTGGAAACAGTGTCAGACTTTATTTTTTGGGGCTCCAAAATCACTGCAGATGGTGATTGCAGCCATGAAATTAAAAGACGCTTACTTCTTGGAAGAAAAGCTATGACCAACCTAGACAGCGTATTAAAGAGCAGAGACATTACTTTGCCAATAAAAGTCTGTCTAGTCAAGGCTATGGTTTTTCCAGTGGTCATTGTATGGATGTGAGAGTGGGACTATAAGGAAAGCTTAGCGCTGAAGAATTGATGCTTTTGAACTGTGGTGTTGGAGAAGACTCTTGAGAGTCCCTTGGACTGCAAGAAGATCCAACTAGCCCATCCTTAAGCAAATCAGCCCTGAGTGTTCATTGGAAGGACCGATGCTGAAGCTGAAACTCCAATACTTGGGCCACCTGATGCAAAGAACTGACTCATTTGAAAAGCCCCTGATGCTGGGAAAGATTGAGGGCAGAAGGAGAAGGGGATGACAGAGGCTGAGATGGCTGGATGGCATCACTGACTCAGTGGACATGAGTATGAGTTGGTGATGGACAGGGAGGCCTGGCATGCTGCAGTCCATGGGGTCGCAAAAAGTCAGACATGACTGAGGAACTGAACTGAACTGAACTGAAGGAGTGTGTAGTGTGGTATACCATTATTTCACCGTGATTTGATTTCCCCAATAATCAATGATATTGACTATCTTCTCAATTCCCTATTAACAGTTTGTAGATCTTCTTTGGTGAAGTGCCTATTCATACATTTTACCTTGTCTTTACTGGATTTTCTTATTATTGAGTTGAAAGAGTTTTTTTTTGTTTTTGTTTTTTAAATTTCCCAGTCTAATTTATGTGTTACAAATGTTTTCTCCATGTCTATAGCCTGCCCTTCACTTTTTTAAAGGTGTCTTTGAAGAGAAGATTTTTTTTGTTTGTTTTGATAAATTTCAGTTAATCAACTTTCTCATTTTATTGGCAAGCTTTGTGTTTTTATATAAGAACATATACCCTGAAATCAAAAGATTCCTTCCTATTTGTTTTTCTAGAAATGTTATAGTTTTAACTCTTACATATAAGCCTAGGAGCCATCTAGAGTGAAAATTTTTGTGTGTATAGTATGAGGGAAAAGTTTTCATTTTCTTCCTGTGAATATCCAGTTGTTCCAGGACTATCTGCTGAATAAGCTCTCTTGCCTCTTTATAATTTGAATCCTTTGTCTTCTTATTACCGAGGTAATAAATTCTTTACTTATTTGGGATATGTACACCTTCGTCAGATACATGCTTAGCAAATATTTTCTCTTGCTATGTGACTTGCCTTTACAGTTTCTTAACTGTATCTTCCCAAGAGCAACCATCTTAAATTTGATGAAAATTATTTATCAGTTTTTTCTCTTATGATTCATATTTTGTGTATCCTGTTTTAAAACAATTTGCCTAATTGGATGTTATGAAGATTTTCTTCTATATTGTTTTTTAGAAATTTAATAGTTTCAGCTCTTGTGTTTTAGAAACACGATGCATTTCAGATTAACTTTTGTATGCATAATTAAGTAAAAGTTGATGTCACTTTTTTTTTTCCCACACAGATATCCAATTATCTCACCATCATTTCCTGAAGGAAAAAAAACCTAACTTTTTCTCATTGGATCACCTTGTCAACTCTGTCAACAATCAACTGACCATTTAAATGTGGGTCTACTTCTACACTACTTTGTTCCATTGTTATTATACATCTATCTATCTGAGAGAGTTTGAGTGAGACTGATTATTTTACTTAAAAATATTTAATAGAATACATCAGAAGAAGCTGCTTGAATCTGGATTTTTCTTTGTGAAAAAGCTTTTTTTTATACAAGAAATATAAGTTATTAATACATAAAGGACTAGTCACACTTTTTTTTAATTCTTTTGGTGTCTATTTTGGCAATGCGCATTTTTTAAGGAATTTGCCCATTTCATTTGATTGTCAAATTTGTTAGCATACCATTTTATATAATATTTTATTACCTTTTTACTGTCTGAGGTATTTGTAGTGCTAGCCTCTCATTCCTAATATTGTTGGTGTATCTGTTTCCTTTTATTCTTGATCTGTTTAGCAGGAAGTTTCTAAATTTTGTTGATCATTTCAAAGAATCAGATTTTCTCTTTATTGATTGACTATTTTTTTCTGCCTTACTCTTTCATTATTATTTCATTCCTCTGCTTATTTTGTGTGCAGTAGTGATCTTGGAGGGAGAACAAACAGTGAGTGGTCCTAAAGAGAGATCTTAGTTCCCTCCCCAGGAATCGAATGTAGGTAGGCTGGATGAAAACCACGGACCTAACCACTAGACATCCATGGGCTAGAGGCTAGAGACAAACTGGTTCTGATTCTTTTCCCCGCTTGAAAGCAAGACTGTTTCAAGGAGGCGAAAACTGTAAAAACAGGTACAAAGAGTATCATTAGAGACACAGCACAATGCATGAGAGAGCGCTCAGAGAAGCAGTTGATTTAAGTCAGAAGCTAGGCAGAAACAGGCCTGGAGAGGAGTGTGGGCATCCTGAATGAAGAGTGCAGTAAAGAGGTGATTTAAATCACTTTATATAGGACAGTCCTTCCGGGCCTTTGTTTACCTTTGGCCAATTATCTTGTTTCTTTCTTCACGCCTGACTAGTCCTAGTGTTGCTGAAACTTGGCCCCTGTTCACTGGTGCCAAACAGAAAGACAGAGACTGAGTTTTGGGTGAAGTAGAAAAGGGTAGCTTTTATTGCTTTGAGAGGCCAAAGGGGCCACAGTAGGCTAATGCCCTCAAGGTTGTGTCAGCCACCCTATAGCGGTTAGTGAGAAGGAGTTAGTGAGGAGTCTTACAATGTTCAAGGAGCAGGGCATGATCAGCTCATGGACCATTCTTGGATTGGTTGGCATCAAGGTGAAGTTTCAAGCATCATCAACCCTCTGGTTTCACTCAGTCTATGTTCTTGTGTTCAGTTTTCATCTGAAGGGTATCCGCTTCCTGTAAAAACAACTTAGGAACGCCTGTCAGGCCTTTATCTATATCTTTCAGGGAACTGGAAGTTCAGTGATTCTGCTATTTGGTGGATTTATAGTCTAATTTTTACCAGTTTCCCTTTCCCTGGTCATTAACCCTAGAGTCAGCCTTTTATTTTAAAAGACAAGGACACAGCGACTTGTACATGGTTTTGATACTGATTTCTAATTTAATTGCATTGTTATTGGAGAACATTCTAGTATTTCAATCATTTCAGACCTATTGGGACTTGTTTTATGACCCAGTAGATAGTCTATCTAGATGAATATACCATGTACACTTGAAAATAATATGTATTCTGCAACTTTGAAGTCTCCTATAAATATCAATTAAGTTGAGGAAGTTCAGAGTGGTATTTAAATTTTCTGCATCTTCATTGAGCTTTTGACTAATGTTCTTTCAAGAGTTGAGAAAAGAAGGCTAAAATTTCCTACTACCATTTTGGAATTACCAATTTTTCCACTTTTACCTTCAATTTTTGCATCACATATTTTGAGGCTCTCATACTAGATGTATACACATTAATAATTATGGCTTCCTGAAATTATCTCTTTTATCGTTATGAAATTCTATTTTATCTCTAATAATAATCTGTCTTGAAGTCTATTTTATCCAATATCAGTGTAACCACCCCAGTTTTCTTATGCTGATTGTTTGAATAATATGTTTTTCTATCCACATACTTTTGATCTATTTGTATTTATAGTCCAAGTGTGTTTCTTGTAAGCAACGTATAGTTGGGCCTTATTTTTTAAATTATTCAGATAATCTCTTTCCTTTCATTAGTGTTTAGACCACTAACATTTCATACAATTATTTATACAGCTGGATTTATTAATTTCATTTTTGTTTCTAATTTTTCTCTACTGTTTTTTGTTCCTTTATTGCCACCTTCCCCTCTTTTGAATTATTTGTATATTTCAGTATCTTATTTTAGTATGTTAAATATGGTAATTTTATCATCTTTTTAGCTATATGTTTGTATTATTTTTGGAGGCTAATCTAGAGATTACAATACACATTCTTAATCTTTCCTGATCTACTTGAAATTAGTTTTCTACTTCTCCATAGAAAATGTAGAAAGTTTGAAACCATATAGATATCTTTATATCCCTGGCTTTTGAATTCTTTATATTTGTCACAGGTTATATTTGGCACAGGCACTGTATTTACATACATGTAAAAAAATCACGTAAGTGATGGTTATAATTTATGTTTTAAGAAGCCACACATATTTTAAATGGGTAGAAACTTGTAATCTTCTATTTTTCTACAGATATTTGCTACTTCAATATTACTAACTTTTCCTGAAGATCCAAGTTTCCCTCTGATATCATTTTCCTTCAGTACTTAACATATTTCAACATTTTTTATGCTCTTAAATGCTCTTCTAAAACATGAGTTTAATAGTTATATAGTATTGCACCATATAGGTATACTCTAATGACCACTTTTCCATTTTGGAATTTTGATTTTTTTTTTCTACTCTTGTAAAAATTTTCAAATGTAATAACTTCTGTCTGCATCTCTGATTTTTTTTCACAATAAATTTTTATTAAGAAAAGGAGTATAAAGAATATTAAAGTTCTTAATTCAATACAAATTTATATTTTATTTTTCCAGAAAAGTACATGAGTTCCAGCTTTGGATGGTGTATTTTTTTTTTACATATATGAAAGTAGAAGTTATATTTGATTGCTTACAGTTTATTTAGTCATTAGCAAACTTGAATATCATTTCATGTGTTTGGGGTATTCTATTTTTTTTAAACCAATAGTTTGTGATAATATTTTTATATTTCTTTCTAGAAATTGAAATCTTCTTTTTCTAGTGAACTATGTGATTACTTTCAGGTGGGTTCTTTACCGCTAGAGCCCCCTGGGACGACCCATGAACTAATGATAGATAGTAATCCTTTATTAGGTATGATGTAGATATTCATGGTGTGTCTTTGGCCTTATACTTTTGCCCAGGGTATTTTAATATGCCAAAGTTATCTAGTAGAATATAAAAATATATTCATTTATGAAAATGCCTCTTCTAGCCATGTGTAAAAAGACAGGACATCTGCTGAAACTTCTCTAAATTCTCTAAACATGAAACCAAAACCTGGCCTGAGGAGAAGAAATACCCGTGCGTAATCCAGAAGACAAGCCACTTCTTGAGTTGCATTCTTTGAGCAGAGTAGTGTCATGATGCTCAAAAATCTGAAAATTAGATGCCAGACAGAAATAATTAAAGCCAGGGATTCCTAACTGCAGACAACCTAACAGCAAGGGACAATTTCAGAACCGTGGACTAAGGGTTACTCTTTAAAAGAACCATAGGCATGCTAAGTCGCTTCAATCATATCTGACTCTTTGTGAACCTGTGGACTGTAGCCCGCCAGGCTCCTCTGTCCATGGGATTCTCCAGGCAAAAATACTGCAGTGGGTTGCCATGCCCTCCTCCAGGAGATCTTCCTGACTGAGGGATCAAACCTGCAGTTCTTATGTCTCCTGCATTGGCAGGTGGGTTTTTTTTTTTTTTTTTTACCACTAACACCACCTGGGAAGCCCTAAAAGAACCATAATCCTTGGGTGATTCCATCTAGAGAACAGCTTCATTTTTCCAAAAGCAAGTATGGTGGAATATATGTTAAAGCATCCACTTTCACCTATGCTATGCACTTACAGGGGGACATACTCTTAATACACAAACCAAAAGCAGTGACTTGTTCATAAGTAAAAGCACATGTATATCAAGGATTATAACTTACAATGCAATAACCTCTCACAGATCCCTTTGGCATTTTAGTTTCCTCCCTGCATTGTCCTTTTAATAGATGAAATCATATTTGCATATTACCCTCCCTGATAATTGTAAATTCTTCTCTCTCTCTCCCTTGGATTGAAGGAAGTTCCCTCTTCTCTACTGATGAATAATTAATGTTTAACAACTGCTATTTCTTCAGCCCTTTAACTAGGACAGGACTGCTTTACATATGGTGTGAGGGGTAAAAAAGGAACAGAGGGAAGTAAGCACAAAAGAAAGAAGTAGTGGTTAGTAGGTTGCTGAGAAAGTTCTCAGAAGTTTGCAAATTGAAAAGATTGGAAAATGAGCAATTCTGTGCAAGTGGCTGGTTTCTTTTCTTTGACAGTTCCAGGAAGAAGAAGAAGAAAATCTACAACTTCTGTTCTTGCTTTATGATTTCCAGGCAAGGTTAGCTCTCTTTGTCAGTAAACTAGAGTCATAAATATCTATCCAAGATATTAGATAGATATCTATCCAAGCCCCTTCTCTCTAATGCTACAAGAGTGTGACTCCCATCACTTGAGGCCAAGGGAGCACTGTAGTTACACCCATCTGTACTCTAATTGCCTGCCTGTCTTTCTGTGCGACCAGGGTCTGTCTGTCCTAAAAGACAGCCTTATCTGCTAAGAAATGCTAACGAGGCAGGACTAAGAGCTCTTCAAAGAGAAGAGCAGGTTATACAGGGGGCTACTGATGGAACATCGTCTGTGCCATCAGTCTTCCAGGGGTTCGGCAATTGAGATGGATCTTGAAAGCAAACGGAATCTTACAGATAAATCCATGATCCATGTCCAGAATACAGTAGTATTCTTGTGATCAACCTCTGCTTTCAATATCCAACCCTGTCATTTAGTTTCAGCTTCAGATTAAGCAGGTGCCTTAAATATTTCTACCTACAATTTTTTGTCCTTAATACATGATGGAAAGAAAGTCCCCTAACACTAATGTTAATATGGTAAACAGAAGAGCCTTGCTCTCCACACAGGTTTCAATCTACTGAAAGTGGAAATTTCTCTTTTATTCATAAAATATTGGCAGCACTCTTTTGGTATCAGGGAGCATGGACCAACTTATGTGACCTTCAATAGAAATGGGGAATTATTGTTTAAAAAACACAATTTCTTTTAGAAAACTAATCAGGAAGGTCAGAAACAAACTGGCATCAAAAATTGGGATGCTGTGGGAACCTTGACACTAATCTGCCTCTGAAACCAGGGAGATGCCTCCACCTGTGACCTGTGTCCTTGGACAAGATACTCAACTTTCTTATTCTTCAGTTTCCTCATGTTAAAATGAGATTAATTTATTTTCTCATAAGATTTTGTGATGATTAAATGAGTTAACATATTCAAAGGGCTTGGAACTATGTCTGAAATTTACTAAGCATTCAAATAGTAGCTATTTTCTTTTTTGCTGTTGTTGTTGCTTGTTTCATTCTATTTGCCCACATATTTTGATTTCTATTGTGTTTCTTTCATAGAAAGCCCCACAGTCTGAAATCATCTTATTTACATAATCATTTATTTGTATAACATCTGCCTTCTCTTCTAGTATGTAAGTTTCTTTACAGCCTCAAGGACAATGGGAGTCTTGTTGTATGCCCTGTTTGCTGGTGCAGAGAACTCTCAGCTTGCTTCTTACCCAGACTTGCACTCTGGAAACAGTAACTGTGTCTCATCTCCAGGGCTGCTTCTATCTCCCTAGCTAAAAGCTGCACTTCCTGCCCCATGGAGGGGAGCTCCTTGAGCCTCAACTGTAAGGATAAATTAATCAGAATTCATTTGGTTTAAAGTCAGACTGACTGAGAAGACGACCAATATATAATGCTTGAAGTTCTGCCCCTTGGAAGGATTCCCTTCATCATGTTCTTTCAAGAACAATCCTAGTTGGGGTTGTAACTCTATAGTGGTTCACTTCCAATTAATTTCAGCATTTTGTACAAAGTCATCATGAAACAGGCACTGGTTTTTCTTCTTTAGTTAACTAGTTATAAGGAACTCAACATGAAGCTGTTGGTGTGGACTGAGAGAGAGGATGAAATGAGGCAAAAGTTGCTGCCATAGCAACCTGTGCTACCTGCTCATACAACCTAGTTATGTCTGCTTGAATCCAGTTTTTTTTTTTTTTTCCCCTCTTAAAGATACACACTATGATTATACATCAGGTGGCTCAGATGGTTAAGAAACTGCCTGCAATGCCGGAGACCCAGTTTGATCCCTGGGTTGGGAAGATCCCCTGGGCTAGGAAATGGCAACCCACTTCAGTACTCTTCCCTGGAAAACTCCATGGGCAGAGGAGCCTGGTGGGCTACAGTCCATGGGGTCACAAACAGTCCGACATGACTGAATGACTAACAGTTTCACTTTCGGTTCATGAGGAGAAGTTCAGATTGTGTGGTCACTTGATGTCCCACAGTTAAGCATTTGATTTCCAGTAAGACCACGTAACAACTTTGATGCTACTTCTCAAAAGAAGAAGAGTTACCTAAGAGCTATCTCCAGAAGAGGGTATATAGTTTTGCTCTAAACTCTTAGGATCCTGTGTTGTAATTCTCCTTTCCCGGTTCCTCAGATGCCCCATGCAACATCCTTCTTTCCACAGTCACTTCAGGCAACGTCAGATCTTCTGAATCGTATCCCTCATACAGTTGAGCAGCTTCCATGGCAACTTGGACTCGTTGCAGAGTGGCCTCTTGCCCCGGGCCTCACTCAGAACTGACAGTCGTTTGGGCTGCTCAGTGACTGGGTCGGAGGGGCACACTTAAATGTGAAAGACAGTGCCTCCAAAATAAAAACAAAAATGTACCAAATATTTTGCCTCTTCTTTGGTGATAAGGGGAGGTGCAAGTTAGCTCTTATGATGATGGGGGTGATGATGATTCTGTTTATTATTGTTACTATATTTGAAATTTCAGCAAGACTGCATAGTGAAGGCCTTTTCAGACCTTTAAAACCTTTCCTTCTTCCCACTCCTCACCATTGCACAATATAATAAACACAGTCAGAAAGGAATAGAGACCTCATCTGAGGTAGTCACAATTGTATTCATATCTCATAAAGGGCAGCTATCAAATTCAAGAAGCCAGCTTAGATCTCCACTGTAAAGTTAATGAACAGGAATTGCAATTAGAGCCAGGGACCACCAGGGGGCGCTCTCACACCCCGTGACGATTGTGGAGCCGGACCAGGAAGAGAAGGAGCAAGACTTGCTTCTGGAAAGACTCAGCAGCTAATGAAGTCCTGGACTCAGTTTACTGTAGCCCTCTCCACCTCCTTTCCATACGTAGAAGCATTCTCCTTCCCATGCTGTGTGGGGACTTACATGTGACTCACCATGGTTGCAGACCCTGAACCGTAATTCTGATTCTAAATAAACCCATCTTTGCTGGAGAAGTATCTAGTGGCCTATTTGAACCAGGTCGACTGTACAAACTGCCGTTATATGTTCAAATCATTTCATATGTATTATATTCTAGTGAAGTCCTAGACTATTTTTTTTTTTTAAGCAAGAAATTGACAAGAAGTGAAGTATGTCCTTGGTCCATACTTGCTGAGTATATTTGGGTGAATGTGTATGCAGGGCAGGGGTGTGGGGACAAACAGGGGAACAGCCACCTCCACCCCCAGGAGGACAACAGGCCTTTGGGTTCCTAAATACCAAATCCTCTATAATTCTAAGAAGAATAAACAAGACTTTATGTGTTTCTGTGGGCTAAGGCCTTCCTAACAGACAATTCAATTTGTTACTTTCAAAAAAGGAATGAATACTTTCAGTTTAGAAGGTGTGAAATGGAAATCAGTTCAGTTCAGTTCAGTCGCTCAGTCGTGTCTGTGAAACCATAGACTACAGCACGTTAGGGTTCCCTCCGCATCACCAAGTCCCAGAGCTTACTCAAACTCATGTCCATCGAGTCAGTAATGCCATCCAACTATCTCATCCTCTGCCATCCCCTTCTCCTCCTGCCTTCAATCTTTCCCAGCATCAGGGTCTTTTCAAATGAGTCAGTTCTTCATATCAGGTGGCCAAAGTATCAGAGCTTCACCTTCAGCATCAGTCCTTCCAATGAATATTCAGGACTGATCTCCTTTAGGATGGACTGGTTGAATCTTCTTGCAGTCCAAGGGACTCTCAAGAGTCTTCTCCAACACCACATTTCAAAAACATCAATTCTTCGGCGCTCAGCTTTCTTTATAGTCCAACTCTCACACCCATACATGACTACTGGAAAACCATAGCCTTGACTAGATGGTCCTTTGTTGGCAAAGTAATGTCTCTACTTTTTCACATGCTGTCTAGGTTGGTCATAGCTTTTCTTCCAAGGAGCAAGTGTCTTTTAATTTCCTGGCTGCAATCACCATCTGCAGTGAATCTGGAGCCCCGCAAAATAAGTCTGTCACTGTTTCCATTGTTTCCTCATCTATTTGCCATGAAATGGGATCTATTTGCCATGAAATGGAAATATCTCCTGCCATATCAACAAACAAGAAATGTCACAACCATCAGTGATTTATGGCCTCCAAAAGTGAATGAAGTTTCCCCAAACTGTACCCTCACCCCACCCCGTGGTGATTGCTGAGGAGTGGGAGGTGGGGGTGGGGCTTGGGCAGGGCCAGAAGCAGCCCGTCTGCCACACCTGCCACTCCTTAAGGTGACTAAGGAAACAGGATTTGGCCCCAGATAGCTGAAGTGCATATGAAAGGAATGAATCCAGTGAGCCCAGAGGCCTGTATCTTCCCATACATAGAATGCTGAATTCCTTAAGGATGTTCAGACTGCTCCCTTTGTTGCAAACTTGGTAGAAAGTGAAGAAGAACTAAAGAGCCTCTTGATGAAAGTGAAAGAGGAGAGTGAAAAAGTTGGCTTAAAGCTCAACATTCAGAAAACTAAGATCATGGCATCCGGTCCCATCACTTCATGGCAAATAGATGGGGAAACAGTGAAAACAGTGGCTGACTTTATTTTTCTGGGCTCCAAAATCACTGCAGATGGTGATTGCAGCCATGAAATTAAAGACACTTGCTCCTTGGAAGGAAAGTTATGACCAACCTAGATAGCATATTAAAAAGCAGAGACATTACTTTGTCAACAAAGGTCCATCTAGTCAAGGCTATGGTTTTTCCAGTGGTCATGTATGGAAGTGAGAGTTGGACTATAAAGAAAGCTGAGCGCCAAAGAATTGATGTTTTTGAACTGTGGTATTGGAGAAGACTCTTGAGAGTCCCTTGGACTGCAAGGAGATCCAACCAGTCCATGCTAAAGGAGATCAGTCCTGGGTGTTCATTGGAAGGACTGATGTTGAAACTGAAACTCCAGTACTTTGGCCACCTGATGCTAAGAGCTGACTCATTTGAAAAGACCCTGATGCTGGGAAAGATTGAGGGCAGGAGGAGAAGAGGATGACAGAGGATGAGATGGCTGGATGGCATCACCAACTCAGTGGACATGGGTTTGGGTGGACTCCGGGAGTTGGTGATGGACAGGGAGGCCTGGCGTGCTGTGGTTCATGGGGTCGCAAAGAGTCAGACACAACTGAGCGACTGAACTGAATTGAACTGAACTGTATATAGCCTGATTCCCACTCCCACCTCCTAGGATCAATTTTCTCAGAGCTACTGAGATGATGGCTCCCTGCTCAGAGTCCTAACTAAACATTCTCACCAAATAAAATAACTCTCAACTTTTAGGTTGTGACTATATTTTTTTTTAGTTGACAAGGCAGAGGCAGTGGTAGACCTGGAATGAGAATAGGGGAAGGAAAAGAAACAGAGGCTTTGGGTCCAGGAGAGAGGTAGTCACCTGCTCCTGAACAGATGGCTCTCCTGAGTATCTCTTTCATACTGCTTCCAGGTTCTGTCTGTGTCCCAGGACATCCCAAGATCAATCAGCCATAGGCTCCACTACTGGGAGGGGCATCTTGAAAGTATCCAGCAGTGATGGACACTGCTAAATGGACAGTGGTGGACACTAGCAGTGATGGACAGATGCTAAAACAGAGGACCCACCCTGGAGGTACTCTTTGCAAGGAAGCACTCCTGCCACATGAGTGATATCATCATCACCCATGGGCTTCAGTGCACTGAACACCACTTACCTGTGGAACTGGAGCAGGACATATCCCAGGAAACCTGCAAGCTGGATAGAATCACTAGAAAACCCAGGGGTGGAGGAGCTGGAGTGCATGTGAAAGCAGCTCTTGGCAGGAAACTGCCCTCAGCAAGAAATGCTTTTTCTTGTTATTTTTATCAAAGCTACATTGTAACTAGCTTTTAAACCAAGGCCCCACCTCCAACTCCACCCCCTACCCTGGGCTCTACTCATCTCCAGGCTTAGCACAGCTTTCAAATCATTTGATCACACAACACTTTGTTGGTTCTTTCCTAGATCAAAAAGTAGAAATGAAGACTAAGTAATTAATAGAAAACCAGATCTCTTCCCTAGCTTCCTCTTCAGTAATCTTGCAAACAAACTATGTGACCAAACTAGCATCTAGAGGAAGATCACAAGAAGTCAATGGGCCTGCACACAGTGGGGGATGGTGATGACTCTGCTCCCCTATCTCAGTGATTAACAGATCACTTCCCTTTTTTCCTTTAAAACTCTCATGGTCCAACAGCGTCTTTGGAGATAGTTTTTGGGGAACACTGAGTCCCCTATCTTCCCAGATTGCTGGCATTTTGCTTAAAAGCAACTTCCCTTTTTACCAACATCTTTCTTTCTTGAGGCTTTATTTTTTGAGCTGTGATTTAGTAATTTAGTAATGAATACACTCTGGAGGTGAATGGAAACAATTTGGTGCACAATGAGTATGGGACAGACAGACAGATATTCCCTTCAATCATTTATTTCGTATATGTGTCAGGTACTAATTTAAGTGTTTTTACATAGCAACTTTTAGTGGAGAAGTTGAGATTTCTGCTCGAGGTGAGAGACAATTCAGCCTTAGAGCATATGAGTATGTTTGCAGGCTGTGGGCAGAGTAGAAACTACCTATAAGGAACCACATGGAGCATAAACAAGTGATAGATGAGAAGCATTCTGTTGAGAGACATCAAGTAAGTTTTTGATCTTACCAGGAAAATAGAAGATATGTCATTCTTTACGTCAGCTTCATTCAACACAACACAGCCAGGAAGATACGACTCACCTATATAACTCAGTCCGTGAGACTGTACATAAGCAATGCATGCCAAGTCGTTTCAGTCATGTTCAATTCTTTGAGACACTATGTACTGTGGCCCACCAGGCTCCTCTGTCCACAGGGATTCTCCAGGCATGAGTACTGGAGTGGGTTGCCGTGTCCTCCTCCAGGGGATCTTCCCAACCCAGGGACTGAACCCACACGTCTTATGTCTCCTCCATTGGCAGGTGGATTCTTTACCACTAGCACCACCTGGCAAACCCAAATAAGCAGTAGTTGAAATGAACCCACCCCCCCACCCCCCGCAAAGACAGAAACTAAGGAGATTATAATATTATATAATATTATTATAATGAGATACCAAGTCTCATGTTTCTGGATGACTTTCAACTACTTTAGCTACACTGTTGATCTATATTTAAGTAAATCTATAAACAAGAGAACAATTTCACTTCCCTAGAACCCATAGCAGAGGAAACGGCAATTAGCAAATATCAGTGTCCTTGGCTTCCCCTTTTTAAAATCTTCTGGGCCATGCTTATTGGTGCCACTATGGACAGCCTCTGTCCTCAGATCCAAGTACAACTGTCAATTTCCAAGAGAAACTTCCTCGGAGTCTCCTGGAACAGGACTCCATGGTGCTATGGTTCTTGCTAGAGGTTCTAGAAGAGTGGGTACCACAGAACAGAACCTGGATGGGATGGATTGATCAGCCTCCTCAGAGCACTCAGCTCAGATGCCCATAAAGTCTTCCCTCGGGCTTTGCACTCAGACATTCTCTAGAGTTAGAAGGGACTGGGTGAGCTTTTCTTGGAATGTGCATCTTTATCTTCTCAAATGAGACTTTAGCAGCATATCAAAATAAAAATGATGACAATAGAAATGCTAATGTTTACGGAGTGTTCACTAGTAATTTGTGTGCTCCTTGTGTATGCTCACTCGCTCAGTCATGTCCAACTCTTTGTGACCCTAGAAACTAGCCTGCCAGGCTCCTCTGTCCATGGAATTTCCCAGACAAGAATACTGGAGCAAATTGACATTTTCTACTCCAGGATATCTTCCCAACCCAGGGACTGAACTTGCATCTCTGTGTCTCCTGCATTGGCATGTGGAGTCTTTACCACTGTGCCACCTGGGCTCCTCACCAGCAATTTGCTTGTGTGAAGTATTTCCATCTTATGATGCTGCTGCTGCTGCTGCTGCTAAGTCGCTTCAGTCATGTCCGACTCTGTGCGACCCCATAGACGGCAGCCCACCAAGGCTCCCCCGTCCCTGGGATTCTCCAGGCAAGAACACTGGAGTGGGTTGCTATTTCCATCTTACACTAACTACTACCAAATAGAATTTGTGTCAGAATTGAAGAATGTGTAAGTCTATTGTTTTTACATAATAAGCCACATCAAAATGCCAAATAAAAATAAATGGTGAAAACAGATGCCAAAGATATTAGAATAGGTATTAAAAATCAATGAAGTGAAAGTGATAGTTGCTCAGGCCTGGCCGACTCTTTACAATCCATGGACTATAGCCCACCAGGCTCCTCTGTCCATGGAATTCTCCAGGCAAGAATACTGGAGTGAGTTGCCATTTCCTACTCCAGGAGATCTTCCCCCAGGGATCAAACCTCCGTCTCCTGCTTTGCAGGCAGATTCTTTACCATCTGAGCCACCAGGGAAGCCCATATAAAAAATCAATATCTATTCCTAAAATAAGTATTTCAGAAGGCTACTTATTTAACATAACAAAGAATGCTTGTTCTAGATTGACAGTCAATATTATACATAACAGAACAGCACTAAAATTGCCGTTCAAATTGGAGCTAGAACCAAGATGCTTGCTGTCATTGTTATTTGCTATAGTTTTTAAATTCTGCCAATACACTAACATTGGTAGCAAAAGTAAGAGGCGTACACGTTGGAAGGCAAGATTTAAAATATATTATTCATTCTTTATACATCCCACCATACTTATTTGGCACTTGCTTGCGTTACAAACTATACAGCTTCTATTCTTGATTTTTATCATCTATGCAGTATAGTTAGAAGTACATGCATATGAATTAATTAATTAGGAGGATTCAAGATAAATGTCCAAAACAGTGACATCCTTGAAAATTATCAAATACTACTTTCAGATTATAGTGAAGAAATTCCATCTAAAATAGCCATAAAAGTGAAAGAATAGGCGTGATAAAAATGTTTCTTGACTTATAAGGAAATCTATAAAGGTGTACAAAGAAAACTTCAATGAATGAAGACATGTCATTAGTCTAGACAGGAGCACTAAGGTAGAAATGTTATAAAGATGTCACTTCTCCCCAAGTTGATTTATAGATTCTATATAATTTCAAACAAACTACCTGCAGAATTTTTCCTTAGAACTCAATAAAATATTCACAAATTTATCTGGAAAAATTTATTGGTGAGAATATCAAAGAATAGATTTTTTTTAAAAGAATAATGTTGGAAATCTAGTTCATAATATTTTAAAAATAGATTGTAGAACAATATAGAAAGATGGTGTTGTGGGTATAGGATGTAAGTATAGGTCACTGGAAAATAACAGAAATCTAGAAATACGTTTAGTTACATATTAGCTTAATTTATGGTAAAGAGACATCATCACACAGTAGATATTTACAGACTCCACTGTAAATTTTAAAATAAACCAGATAATTGAGATAAGTGTATTTTTTTAATTCTCAAAAACATGATGGAAAATGAATTAAGGCTATATTGGATTTTTATACAGATTATGTTCTTTTAAATATTGAAGTAGTAGAACATTCTGATAAGATTTTATAAAATAAACTTTTAATATTTCTGCATTATGATAATAATATAACTGTAACAAAAGTACAGTCTTTGGAAAACATTTGCAGCAAATAAGGCAAGGAGTTGAGATAGGATGCAAAGTAGTCATATAAGTTGGCAAGAAAACTTGAAAACGTTTTGGGTAAATGGATAAAGATCATGATGATCTGCTAAAAATTACTTCCTCCAGCAGCTGTTTCCTTGACCATCAGCATCACAAAAAGCATTGTCTGTCCCTAAAACCTAGCTGAGTGCCTGGCACATAGTTGGCATTTGGTTAATATTTCCTCTATGAATGAATAAATCCATTCAGGAAACACTGACTAAAACATGGCAGTACCGTTTATAGTCATTAAATTTGCAACAAGAACAAGCCCAGAAGGCTAAATGCTAATTTTCCAGTGTGGGCAGATTGAGTGAAGCAGGTGTAGTCATACACTGCTCTTGGCAACAGAAGTGGTAAAGCATGTTTGGAAAGCCAGTTAAAAAATGGCATCCATGTTGACCTAGTAAACCCAGGTCCGGGAATCTAAAATAAAGGGTAAGCATGGAGAAGATAATATATACAATGATGGTTTCATTGTATATATTTATTATGATATGATAATATTGAAGTAATGAGAGCAAAATTCTAAAATATATCTTAACAAGTGCTAAAATTAGGCTAAGCAAATATACATACAAGAAAAGTGTCTGGGAGGAAATAGTGAAACCTAATGAGCTGTGGAATTGAAAGTACACATGGACTGTTTTATTTTTTAAAATATAAATAATATCAAAATATTTGAAAAATAATGAGTTTCAATTCTGATAATAGGCTTAGCATTTTTACTCTGATGTATTCCTGTAATATTGCAAAACTACCTAAATGATCTTTTCTTATTCAGTAAAAGAGAGAAGTTTTATACCCACTTCTGTGTTCTTTTTTATTTTTAAAAATTTTTTATTTATTTATTTATTTTTTCATTTATTTTTATTAGCTGGAGGCTAATTACTTTAAAATATTGTAGTGGTTTTTGCCATACATTGACATGAATCAGCCATGGATTCATGTGTTCCCCATCCCGATCCCCCCTCCCACCTCACTCCCCATCCCATCCCTCTGGGTCTTCCCAGTGCACCAGCCCTGAGCGTTGTCTCATGCATCCAGCCTGGGCTGGTGATCTGTTTCACCCTTGATAGTACACTTCTGTGTTCTTAATAATTCTCTCTCTTCCCACTGTCATGGCCCTATCACACTGTCTTGTGATTCCTTATCAATTTAGCATCTCCTCCATTAGATTGTAATTATCTTGAGGGTAGTGGCAGTGTTTAATTCTTGGTAACTCTAATATTTAGACCCACTCCTGGCACAGTAAGTGTTTACCAAATGCTTGTTGAATGAATGAGTGAGTGAAGAAGGAAGTTGCCTCTATTGAGTACAAAGAGACAATCCCTCATATGAGGACTTGGTGAGATCAGACTTCTGCTAAACCCTCCTCTGGACACCAAAGTCAAACCAGAAAGCAGGTAGGGGAGATCTGTGCTGAGGAAAAGGAAGGGCTAGAGGTCTTTCTCCTCTGTCTTTCCTGCCTCCATGCTATTCTAAACCAGCATTTGGGACTGAAAAAACAAAACAAAATAAAACAAAAACACAAAGAACAGAACTGCTGGAGTAGCCAATACGCTCTGATAATGAACTTGAGCAGTGTCCATCATTGTTTGGGTAGGGACAGGGTGACGTAGAAAAGGCCCAGAAAGGTAGAGGAAGTGTGAGTGTGTAGCTGAGGAAGGGATACCTGTGCTGTGTTCATTTCTCATGTCTCTCTCTCTATCGCAGTCCCTGGCTGACAAGCGTCCTGTAAGTTCATCTCTGTTTCTTCTTCATGGCCTTGAAGTTATGGCCAGCACAGGAGCCTGGGGCAGTTGTAGCAGTCCTTCTCCCCACAGATGCAGGGAAGTGTCCCCCTTTCCATGAGCCCCAGTCATTCTAGTCCTTCTACCTCTCTGTTCCTGACACCTTCCTGCTCTGCTCTGCTCAAGAGCTTGCTCTTTGACCTCTTCTGCAGGAGGAGGAGGGCAAACCTGATAAAGGAAAGGCAGGCAAGGAGACAATGTCTTCATCTGTTTGCAGGTGCACTAAGGCTCCTGGGGGGGTGGGGAGCCCCAGCTGGAAGTCCCTATTAGGAGCAGGAAGGCAGCTCTGAAAGAAATATTCACAGGCACAATCTCACTCAAATTTTTGATCCAGGCTCAGAACAAACTCCTGTCTTTTCCATCATTTTTACCTACAAACTCAGTATTTCACACTGACCTTGTTTCAGCTTCTTATTTTCTTGTCTGAACAAGAATCAGAAGTGTTTTGGGTGTGGGAAAAGAAACTACTTACTCATTTGCCTGATTCATTTCAGACCCTGATATTAATAAAGATTCATGAAAGAAAGTCCCAGAACTACCCCAGAGTAATGTGGGCTCATCGCTTGCTTGGCAACTACCAAGCAGAGGGTGAGGGTTTTGGCAACCTTCTCAAGCATAAAGCGTGGTTTAGTAGAAAGACTATGGTCCTAAAATTTAGTGAATGAAGTTCAGATCCTACCTTTGCTGCATTCTAGTTCTGTGACCATGGGCAAAAAGGTCTAAACCTCCACTCATTTACATGCTTACAAATTAGACGTGATGATAATGACCCCATGGGTATTTGTGAGGACTCAACGACCTCATATAAAGAGTCTAACAGGTGTCTGATGCCTAGTGGAAACTTGATTCATGTCAGGTTCCTCCATCAGTCGCCCAATCAGGAGCTGTGCTATCTTCCATTCTCCGTGGACGATCACAGTGGTAAAAATGACATGCAAAGCATCTGTCTATCCTGGAACAGAGAGAGCATGATGAGCCTAAGAACAAAGATGGACTAGTAATTTCCTTTCAAACACTATTCAAGAGACACATGCTGGAAAGCACAAGTTGTTGTTCAGTCGCTAAGTCGTGTCCAACTCTCTGCGACCCTGTGAACTGCAGTACGCCAGCCTTCCCTGTCCTTCACTATCTCCCAGAGTTTGCTCAAATTCATGTCCATTGAGTGGATGATGCCATTCAACCATCTCGTTCTCTGTTACCCTGCCTTCTCCTCCTGCCCTCAATTTTTCCCAACATCAGGGTCTTTTCCAATGAATCAACTCTTGCACTGGGTGGACAAAGTATTAGAGATTCAGCTTCAACATCAGTCCTTCCAATGAATATTCAGAGTTGATTTCCTTTAGAAGTGCTATAACCTGAACTTGAGTCCCAGTGACCCTATGCACCCAGTAGTCTCTTCAAGTGAGGGAGAAGAGGGTCAGACTTCAGAAATCACCTGCTCCTGAGCAAAGGATCAAATTCATGAGGAAAAAGCAAAACTGTCATTGAATAGACTGAATACATAGGTTTTTTGAGGAAAGTGAGTGCAAGGTTTCACCAGGCACACAGATGATGGAAAATCAAGGAATGAATTGAAAGTCTGCTGTCTGTTGCGGGCCAGCTGATTCTCCAGGTCCCTCACTCTATCTTTGAAGAAGATGGAGTGATTCTGAGATGCTGGGGAAGAGAGGGAGGGGAACTGAATGAAATGTTTTACCACAAGGATGGGAAAAAACTTGCTGCTTTTACAAGGAATCAAGCTTTTTAGGGTACCAAAACCAGCCTCTAGAAACAGTGGCTTATATATTACTAATTTCTGGAGAATGTTATGTATCTCTATGGGAAAGGATTTCAAACCTTGTAAAGATAAAAGGTCAAGGTAATGATTACACTCCAAGTATAGCAGTGAAAGTGAAAGGCATTCAGTTGTGTCTGACTCTGTACGACTCCAGGGACGACAACCTGCCAGGCTCCTTTGTCCATGGAATTTTGCAGGTTAAAATGTTGGAGTGGGTAGTCGTTCCCTTCTCCAGGGGATCTTCCCAACCCAGGGATGGAACCCGGGTCTGCTGCACTGCAGGTAGATTCTTTACCAACTGAGCCACCAGGGAAACCCAAAGGATCAAAGTTCAAGGTCATAACCATACTACAGGTATAGCAGGGTTGGGTGCAAACAAGGCTGGTCAAGGAGTGCGGAAGGAGAGGGTGTGTTTATCAAAGTTTGCTAGAAAGCCAGAGGCAGAAGCTGTGATAATTCAGTTGTGTCAGGGAGATGGGTGGTGATGTTATTGACCTGATTCTGTGAGATCTATTCGATAGTGCTGAGGACACAGATGGGTCTCTCCAGGTGTTCTGACCCTTGCTGCCCTGAGATCTTGTTCTCTTTAGAACTGTTTCCAACTCTTGTGCTGGTAGCCAACACCCTCTGGCCCACCAACAGGAGTCCAGTAACCCTGATCTGAGACTCTGCTTTTCAGAGTCAGATGCCCAACTTCAATTACATCTCTTCAGAGAAGTCTAGGACCTGGTATCAGACTGGAGCAGCCCCCCCCCCAAAGCTCCAGATTGCTGCCAGGTGAAGAAAAGACTCAGGGTCTTCCTGGTACGAGGCACAGACAGTGGCTTCCTGTGTCTGAAAACAGAGTCAGAGACCCCAGATTCACACGTGGAGTGAGATCTGGTGAAAAGGGAGGTTGGGTCTGGAAAAGAGAGGTAGAGCAGGGCACTGTTCAGACCTTAGTTCCTCCTTTTCCCCGAGGTAGGGATGGGGGTCTGTGGTAGAGAGATACTGATGCTATCCTGTGCTCCTCTCATTTATAATAGTGTTTTAGGAATAAAACAGTTTTCAAGAGACTTCAAGAACCACAGAACCTTGGCAGGTATACCACATTCCTCTTGTAACATAGTCAGATATATACTGTGTGTGTGCTCAGTCATTTAGCCGTGTCTGAGTCTTTGCGACCCTATGGTTGCATGGACTATGGTCTATGGACTGTAGCCCTCTAGACTTCTCTGTTCACAGGATTCTCCAGGCAAGAATACTGGAGTGGGTTGCCATTTCCTCCTCCTGGGCAGATATATACAAGGTGCCTATGCTATAGAGGCTGTAGAAGGAGCTGACAGCCAGAGAATAGTTTAGCAGCAAATCCAGCACAATAGGATTTGAAAGAACATAGAGACTCATTTTACACTGGGGCAATTAGAGAAGACCGTATTGAAGCAGGGGTCTTGAAGTAGATCTGAGAGGATGGGAGAAAAGCAATTTATCTTTTTGTGTGATGTCACTTTAAAGGAAGGCTAATATTTTCCATTTCCTTCCTAGTTCTCAACACAAGACTTCTACCCATTGTCACCAAACACAAACCCAAGGACTTTTCCCTGGAACTGCCCACTCTGGCCTCCTAGGGGAATCAGAATCCTGAAGTGAGCATCTTACGAGGTGAGAAACCTCATGTGACTGAAGGCTGGGAAGTGAAGAACTTGCCTCCCACAGACATATACTCAGAACTGACAATCACCATCCTCAATTCTGTCTGCAAGTATCTCTGTTTTCGGATCTTGCTCAAAATTGCCAATTCTATCTGCTGTCATGTTTAGGGTGATACCAACCACTTCAGCCTTGATGTTCCCCAGAGTCAAGTCATATCTTCTGTCTCCTGTTTGCACAGGGATCCTGTGTCTTCTGTTTCCATGGAAACTCTGCCCCAGAAGGCAGGTGATTGAAGGGAAGACACTGGTCCTTGTCTGCTCCGTGTCTGAAGGCACAGGGGAAACCACCTTTTCCTGGCACAGGGGGGACATGAAGGAGAGTTTGGGGATGAAAACGTGGCATTTCCAGGGAGCAGAGCTGGAAATACTGGTTGTCACCAGGTTGTGGGGGATGCAGTAGGCTGGAGGATACTACTCTACAGCTGACGACAGTTATGGCCTCATCCAGACTGAGGCAGGAAATATCCCTGTGAAAGGTGAGATCCCACAGTTCAGAGGTTTTCACATAAGGCTCAGAGATCCTATAGGACTGTGAGAACACTTTAAGGTGGTTATAGCGACCAGAGCCACGAAGAGCTAAATCTTTTCTGACAAAAACAGATCTTCCAAAATAAATAGCTGCCTTAGGGGAGCTACAAATCTGGTAGAAAAAGAAGATAGTAAGGTGGAAGAGATAGTAAGGTGAAAGAACACTGCTGCAGTCAGCAAGCCAGAGAAAGGCTTCCTAGAATTCATCCTCATAGCTCTAGGGTAAATGTCTCTACACCTGTGCTATTCAATACAGGGGCTGCTTGTCACATACGGCTATTTACATTTAAATTGTTATTAGTTGCTCTATCTCGTCTGATTCTTTGCGACACCATGAGCTGTAGCCTTCCAGGCTCCTCTGTCCATGGGATTCTCTAGGCAAGAATACTGGAGTGGGTTGTCATTTCCTCCTCCAGGGAATCTTCCTGACGCAGAGATTGAACCCAGGTCTCCTGCATTGCAAGCAGATTCTTTACTGTCTGAGCCACCAGGGAAGACCCACATTTAAATTAATTAAAATAAATTCTTTTATTCACACTAGTCACATTTCAAGTTCACAACAGCCATATGTAGGTAGTCTGCTGGGCAGCACAGATGTCTAATATTTCCACCATCTCAGGAAGTTCCGTTGGACAGCCCTGCTCTAAGGATTAAATCTGGGATGTGGGGACAGAGGCAGGGGTAGGTGGTGAGATGTCAGGCAGAAGAGACACCCTCTGACAGCCCATTTACCCCTTCAGGTCCAATGTCTTGCCCTGTCCTTGCCCTCAGAGCTCCAGGGACCCAGGCGGTGTTGGGGGAGGGGACGTGGTGGCGCTTCACTCTGAGACCCCGAGAGGCTCTCCCCCAATCCCACATCAGTTCTATCATGAGATGTCGCCCTGGGCAGCAGCTCAGGCCCCTTTGGAGGAGGCGTGCCCTTCAACTTCTCTGACCATAGAACATTCTGGAAACTGTTATTTGAGACTGACAATGGCCTGCGGGCCCAGTGGAGTGAGGCACCGCTATTAAATGTCATTTGTGGGTTACTTGAGCCAGGGCTATGGGATTCCCTTCTAGAGGAAAGACTGCAAGCGTGCCATTCAATGTGTGCTAAGTCTTCAGTTGTGTCCGACTCTTTGAGACCCCGTGGACTGTAACCCATCAGGCTCCTCAGCCCATGGGATTCTCCAGGCAAGAATACTGGAGTGGGTTGCCACTTCCTTCTCCAGAGGATCTTTCTGACTCAGGGATTGCACTCGCGTCTCTTACATCTCCCGCACTGGCATTGGTAGACAGGTTTTTTACCACCGAAGGGCATTTGGTTAAGATCTGGATTCCACAGAAAGTAGCATTGACATATATACGCTATCTTGTACAAAACACATAGCTAGTGAAAAGTCGTTATATAATGCAGGAAGCGCAGCCTGGTGGTCTGTGATGATGTAGAGGGCTGGAATGGTGGGAGGGGAGGGAGGGAGGCTCAAGAGGGAAGGGATATATGTATAATTACGACTGATTCATGTTGTGCGGCAGAAACCAACACCACGTTGTAAAGCAATTTTCCTCCATTAAAAATAAATTTAAAAAAAAAAGTAAAAAAAAAAAAAAAAGAAGAAGAAGATGATTAGGGTTCCTTGGGGATTCCCTAGTGCCCCAGGCCTGTGTTTTCACTGCCATGGCCCACTTTCAATCCCTATTTGGGGAACTGAGATTCCACAGGCCACATGGGAGAGCCGAAAAAGAAAAAAAAAGTTTGAAATTCCTCAGTGACTTGTACGGGAAGCAGAGACCAGAGACTGTGAAAGTTAACAGCCAGCCTCACACTAACCTGAGAGGCGTGGAGTACACTCCAGGTCATTGGAGGAATAATTGAACATCCACTCCACCACGTCTAGCCAAGGCAAAACCCACTGAGGCCTCTGCTCGATCCCCACCTCACTCCCCTCCCCCACAGTATCCGCAGGATTCCAGCCTGAGTCCCAGCCTCTATCCTCAGGGTTTGGAGAGACAAGGGCCACCTTCTGGCCGCAGTGATGGAGGTGGGGGTTGCGGGGATCTCTGCTTGGTTTACTGGCAACTGCTGCTCTGTTTTTTTTTTTTTACCTAAGTTTCCAGAGGAAGTCAGATTTGTAACATCTGCCTTCATTCTTTATTGCTCTCTCAGAAATGCTGCTTTGGTGGAGTAGATGGTACACAGGTGGCCTGGAAGCTGCCACCCAATGGATGAGACTGTCAGTTAAAGCAAGTCAGCCCTCCAAGGAAGTATTGATTGCACATTTACATTTGTTTCTTCAATAGAACTCTGACAAAATGACTCTCAGTGAGAAGCAATTTCCATGAAGATGCATAAACAGGGGAAAAACAACAGGGAGCTAGATTTTAAAAGAAATAACCTGAGTATTTAAAGTACTATAGACTATAATGGGCTTCCCAGGTGGCACAGTTGGTAAAGAATCTGCTTGCCAATGCAGGAGACACAAGAGACGTGGGTTTGATTCCTGGAGTAGGAAATGGCAACACACTCCAGTATTCTTGCTTTGAAAATTCACGGACAGAGGAACCTGTTAGGCTACAGTTTGTGGGACAGGAGGAGAAGAGGTCAGCAGAGGATGAGATGGTTGGATAGCATCACTGACTCATGGACATGAGTTTGAGCAAACTCCGGGATATAGTGAAAGATTGGGAAGCCTGATGCAGCGCAGTCCATGGGGTCCCAAAGAGCTGGACATGACCTAGCAACTGAATAGCAGCAATAGACTATAATACAATGGATATACTCAGTTCAGTTCAGTTCAGTCGCTCAGTCGTGTCCGACTCTTTGCGACCCCATGAATTGCAGCACACCAGGCCTCCCTGTCCATCACAAACTCCTGGAGTTTACACAAACCCATGCCCATGGAGTCAGTGATGCCATCCAACCATCTCATCTGTCGTCCCCTTCTCCTCCTGCCCCCGATCCCTCCCAGCATCAGGTCTTTTCCACTGAGTCAACTCTTCGCATGAGGTGGCCAAAGTATTGGAGTTTCAGCTTCAGCATCAGTCCTTCCAATGAACACCCAGGACTGATCTCCTTCAGGATGAACTGGCTGGATCTCCTTGCAGTCCAAGGGACTCTCAAGAGTCTTCTCCAACACCATAGTTGAAAAGCATCATTTTTTCAGTGCTCAGCTTTCTTCACAGTCCAACTCTCACATCCATACATGACCACTGGAAAAACCATAGACTTGACCAGACGGACTATTGTTGGCAAAGTAATGTCTGTGTTTTTTAATATGCTATATTACACATCATATATAATTATGCATAGTATAGCATGTTATATTTTAATTAAATACATTGGTATTTAAAGAGCTTTGGGCTGGAAGTAAAGAGATGAGTTCTAGCCACAGTTCTGCCATTTGCTTAGTGGGATATATCAAAAACCTACCAAGACAATGATTTGATCTGAGTTTCATTTTCTTTCTCTGAAAATGGAGATATTCATGCATTTATATTTTATATAAAATGTCTCACTCCATTTTTTCATTTAGTTACATTCCTAATTCACTTCATGAGAAAGCTTGTGACAAAAAACTATCAACAGAGGAGAATGAAGTGCAAATAGAGAATCAAGCCCACGGAAAACATAAATAGATGGAAGTTAGCTACAGTTTGCTTGCCTCAGGTTGTAATCACACAGAGTCCAATCCTAAACTATTCTCTTGATAGCAGGAGAATTCTGGCTGCTCCAAGTCTGCTGCTGCCTGTTTAATGCTTAGGCTCCAGATTGCTCCTGCAGAAGTCTTAAGAACTTGGGCTGAGCTGGCCTAGGGCATGAATGGCACACAGCCCTCCCTTCACCAGAGTGAGGAAGGAGGAGTCAGCTTCACCAAAACCTCATGAACCAAGCACAGTTGTCATATAAGGGGTGAGGGGTGCCTCTCCTGTGGACTTCCCAGGTGGCGCTAGTGGTAAAGAATCCATCTGCAATGCAGGAGGCTTGAGCTGGACCCCTGGGTCAGGAAGATGCCCGAGAGGAGGGCATGGCAACCCACTCCAGTATTCTTGCCTGGAGAATTCCATGGACAGGGGAGGCTGGCGGAACCCTACAGCCCACAGCGATATAAAGAGTCAGGCATGACTGAGCAACTTGGCATGCATGCATGCCTCCCATCAAACGAAGGTTTCATTGGACACACAAAGATAGCTAAGAACTTGACAATAGGCAATCAGGCATTACTACCTTGACTCCAAGAAGTCACTTTTCCAAAATTACTGTAGGCTAGGTCCTTTACCCACAATAAAATAATCACATTTCTTTTCCAATTCACCTCCCTCCCATTACCTTTTTCAATTCTTAGGGCAAAAGAAGAGCTGTTCATCCCAAGAGAGGCTTTTGATGTTTCTCTTTCCAGTTCTTTTACCTTTTTTAAAAAAAGCTCTTGTAATATTATGACAAAATGCACTCACTAGATGCATTAGGGACGCCCAGCATATTGGTGCCAAAGATGCACTTCCATCCTGAAGATCCCTCCAGACACCCAGTAAGCTCACATAAAGACAAAGAATAAACTTAGGGAAAATCCTAACTGACACCGGGAGGTTAAAGGATCCCAGCCCTCACTAAGTGTCCCCCAGTCATGAAAGGAGCCGGTTAAAATGCCCTGTGCCAAGAGACTGCAGAAGACCTCCAGAGTGAAACGTCCCCATGAAGATATTAACCAGAAGGACAAGGAGAGCCTGGTGTACATCAAACAAGTAGCTGAAGATCTCATGTCCCTAAAAGATCTCTAGAAAATTTCAAAATGCCTTACCTGCAGGACAAAGGAAGGGAGAACATAGACTCCAGCAGGGTGAAGACTACTGTGCCTGCTGAGGGTACCTATTAAAGTTCATATGGATTTAATTTAGGTATTCACTTTTTAAACCTTCCAGGCAAGATTGTGTAAGTGAATCAGTGATGGCCAAATAATGAAAAATCCTCAAGGATTCAAAATTGTGGCTGCTTTAATTTCAAAATCAAATATGTCCTGAATTTATGTCATAGGGTTACTCTGAACTGTGCATATTTGGGATACAGAACAGAACCACAACCTAAGATTGGAAGAAACCAGGTCAGAGTCACCATATGGTATTCACACGGGGATGTCGTTCACTCTGCCATCTATAGAGACAGCATCCCATAGCACTGAGCATGGCTCTGGAGCCAATAAATCTGACTGCACAACAGAATCAGCCATAAGATAAACAAATATCCCATCCCAACCCAGACTTACTGATTCTAATTTCTGGAGATGCGGATCAAGAAACTGTTTGTATAGTAACCCAAATGCATAGCGACGTTGGGTTAGTTTGGGCTATTAAATAAAAAATGATAATAAAAATAATAGAAACAAAGATTGAGTGCTTACCATGTGCCAAATACTGTTATAATCACTTACCATGCAGTGACTAATTCAATCTTCACTTTTTATTATTATTGCTGTTTTCCTCATTTCACAAATACAGAAACCGAGATACAGGAATGGTGAGTAATTTACTTAAAGTGACCCAACCACAATGCACTACACTCATAAAGAGCACACCAAGGTCTCGAGAAGCAAGTTACTTAGGTTACACAGCCAGTAGCCAAATCACTAAAATTTCCAGGTGTAAAGCATTTACTATCTGTCCCTGGGAAGACAGGCATTTCATATTTTCCATCCATTCCACTAACATTTATTAAGCACTAATTTGACCCCAGGCACTGTGCCAGGAGCTAGAAACACAGTGGGACAGAGCCAGGAGTTTATTGCCAAGGAACACACATACAGTGGTCATGCGGAATGTGGGATGCTTACCCTGAGTGCAAACTGTCCAGCATGGGGCCTTCCAGACCATCATCTATGAATATGTGAAATGAGTAGACTTCTCTTTGGTCAAATCCGTCTGACACAGAGCTTCCCCTTGGAGGATATTAGTTTACTCTGCTTCACAGGAACAGGTTCTGGTGTCAGTTCTCACATGTGAGGCCTCGATGTCTAGTCCACATTCATGTGTTGGTTCATTTATTCAATATCTTGTGTGTATGTCCCATGTGCTAAAGATGCTGGCATTCTCCTTCTGATTTATTCAAAGCTCAAAATGGAAGATTTGGGAAATGATTCAAAAATGGAAATTTGGACATGCCATATTCTGCATCCCTCCCTCTTTCTGGGACTAAGCTCAGACTATTTCCTCAGGAACAACCCCTTCTACTACCCTCACCTTTTATCCCTGTCTGATTTCTACTTCTTCACATTTCAATTCATATGTCAGTGTATCTGAGAAGTCTAACTCTCCTCCCAACTCTGCTTTCAGAGATAATAATGAAATATCATAACTCCTGCTGATAATAATAGCCAGTTCTTAACGTAGCACTTGCTTTGTTCTTATGCTTGACATAGGTTAATTGATCATATAGAGTATTGTTTATATATGAGGGAATTAGGCACAGAGAGGGTATGTAAGTTAGTCAAGATCACACAGCTAAAAAGTGACAAAGTCTAGTTTTGAAACTAGAATTCTGGCACCAGAATCCATACAAAGATGCTATAGATTTAAGACAATATTGTATGACGTATTTTGGAACACAAAAAAGAAACACCGCTTAAATATAAACTAAAACCTCAAGGTGATGGTAACTGGTATATATTCACATAATGGCATCCCATTTTCTTCCTGGATATTACTACTTTTTTTGTCTAAGACTTTATCACATTCAGAGTTTGAACTTTTCCTGAACCACTTTGGTCAACAGCAATGCACAGGAATCTTTATTTTAGATGTGACAATATCATTGTGAGGTACATCAGAGACAACAAAACTTTGTTTAAAGTGCAAGATTCTTTTTATCCCTTGATTAAATCATGTGTTATTGAAAATTAAGTATCTTTTCTGTGATATTAGCCCAACATAATAGAAAGATACTTACACAATCTATATCTTTGAAGGAAATTATAATGAGCTATACTTTTGATGAAAGTTTCCAAACAACTGATTATTTTTCTCTGAACTTGACTTGGATGTCCCCAGCTTAGACTTGTTTTGGTCCTACCAGGCCTCAGGGGTTGCCCTTGCTGGGCCTCCATGACATTGCCCATGCACAGGTATATCAGGCAGCAGTCTACCAACCTTTCAAGACCCTGTGCCTTTCTGGGTACTGAATCCTCTGAAACTCTGTCTACATGTTAGCCCCCTTGCCAGCCTTTCTTCCCCTTTTAATTGAATGTTCCCAGGACTGACACTTACTTCTGTGCTTTCAGAAATCTTTCAGCTCAGGTCTGAAGAAATGCCTCCACTCCAGTTCATCTGCCCCAGCCAGGGACCAGGAGCTTGTGTAGATCAGTGGTGAATGAGTAAGGGCTGTTAGGTAAGGTCTCCAGCCAAGGAAAGGTATAGGTGAAGGACCAATGAGGTGAGGCTTGCAGGGATGTCCTTAACATACCAGGTTCCACTGCGACTCAGCTGGAGTGGTCAAGGGAAGTATGAAGCATGTGGTTGGGAAAAGGTGCCTCTGTGAGCCCTTGACCACCACCTCCTCTCTAACCTTGTCCCCTTTTTTCAGTGAATCCGATGTGTCCGTGCACGGTTCATTCCCAGGTCTAGAGCACCCAGCAGGGACCGAAGGGTGCAGGTGAGCTTTGGGGCAGTGCTTCTGTCTTTGCTGTAGCTCAGGGGTCAAGTGGGCTGCTGGACACAGCAGAGATTTCCAGAGCAGTAACTTCTGCCCCTTGACACTGATAGCAGTCATCACTCTGCACATAGGAAGAGAATGTGGGTCTCTCTCGATGGCCATATCTTTCAGTGCCTCTGTGTCTCTTCCTTGTCTTGGGAGAGAGACAGAAATCCTGGGGAATGAAGTTTAAGGACTGGATAAAGGAGGCTCCCCCCTCACCCTCTTTTTAATTTTCTAATTTCCTCCCCAGCAGAGCACCTAGGAACACATCTGGAAGGCAACGTGTTTCCATGTTCCTGGCTTGTCTTGTCCCAATATTTATTCTCTCTCAATGAAATATGTAGTTCAGTGTATGAGACACAGTAGTTCCTCAACAAAACATTAGCTTCTCTTTATGAGTTTTTTTCCTCCTCAAAATTCCTGTGTTGTCTCTTCTGAAGTGGAGAAAGGACAGTCCCCAGCAGCCCCACTGAGCAGGTCTGAGCGTGAAAGGAGCCTAAGAGGAACCTGCAGTGAGTCAGAAAATGTCCTACAGGCATGTCTTGACCCTGACTGAGATCCTTGGTGTCTTGAAGTATCCACTAGGATACCCATGTGCTTCTCTCCTAGGAGTCCTCAGTCATTGTTTTAGGGATAAGGATAATTATCTGGCAGGACTCAGCAAGGAAAACTCAACAGAAGAAAAACTAAAATCATGGCATCTGGTCCCATCACTTCATGGCCAGTAGCAGGGGAAAAAGTGGAAACAGTGACAAATTTTCTTTTCTTAGGCTCCAAAATCATTGCAAATGGTGACTGCAGTCATGAAATTAAAAGATGCTTGCTCCTTGGGAAGGAATGCTATGACAATCCTAGACAGTGTTTTAAAAAGCAGAGACATCACTTTGCTGACTAAGTCCATATAGTCTGTATGGTTTTTCCAGTAGTCTTGTATGGATGTGAGAGTTGGACCATAAAGAAGGCTGAGTGCTAAAGAATTGATACTTTCAGATTGTGGTGCTGGAGAAGGTTCTTGAGAGTCCTTTGGACTGCAAGGGGGGCAAACCAGTCAATCCTAAAGGAAATCAACCCTGAATATTCATTGGAAGGACTGATGCTGAAGTAAGCAGCTGATGCTCCAATGCTTTGGCCATCTGATGCAAAGAGCCAACTTATTGGAAAAGACCCTAATGCTGGGAAAGATTGAAGGCAAAAGGAGAAGGGGGTGGCAGGGGATGAGATGGTTAGATAGCATCACCAACTGAATGTACATGAATTTGAGCAAACTCCAAGAGATAGTGAAGGACTTGGAAGACTGACATGCTGCAGTCCTTGGGGTCTTAAAGAGTCAGACACGACTTACGGACTGAACAACAGCAAGGAAAGTCAGGGCTAAGAAGCACCCTCTGAGGATACTAGAGAAGGTTATGGGAATATCATCCTCATGACCTGCTCATGGCCCAGACCTTGTGGTTCCTTCAGGGACCAGGGGTGGCAGTTGGAGTCGTCTTTCCAGTTTTCTTCACCACCCCCCCTCCCCCCCCCGCCAGACTATACCATACTACAGTGAAGCCAGTATAGTCTAGGGCCCTCAGCTGGAAGACCCAGGTCACAGACAGGACACAAGGGAGAGGGAACCTTCTTGAGTAGGGGCTGCCCCCAAATCCCCTGAGGGCAGCTATGTGGTCAGCACCTGCACACACAGAGTAAGCAGAAGCCTTGCACCAGGCCATTGGCTGCAAGTCACAGACCCCCTGGGGGAAACTTTGCCACAATTCTTAGGTTTAACTGTGTCAGAGGGCCCTCAACTTGGCGAGCAGTGGGAGGAGATAAGCTTTCAAGCACTTTTACCATCAGGCAAGGCCTTCTGATATGCATGTCATGTTCACTCATGGTTTGTTTTACTAGTTTATCCCATTTCTTCACTTTTAATCTTTGGACATGCATTCAAGCCTTGATCATCATATTATTGATGGTCATCATATCATCATCTACTTCATGAGGTTAGAATAAATCAACAAATTAAACATAATAATGTGGTGTAAGTACATTGGTGTAAGTAATTGGAATAAGAAAACTAGTGAAAAACAAACAGTTACAATGACTCTATGTCAATGGTATATTTTTATATTCATCTGCCTCTATTGCAACTATGTAGTCAGGCTACATTGTATTACATTAATGTAGCTTAATTATATGAAAAACTACCTTAAAGTCATTAAGTTCCTAGATAAAGGGTTTCCCTCCTCACTCTGCACCTTCTATTTTCCATTCTCCCTGACCAAAATCCTAATTAATTCTTAATACAGTTTCTATCGATGGATTAACTTTCAACTTTAGATAAGTTTAAAAGAATAAAAAAGGCTTCCTTAGGCAATTTGAGTGGGAATATTCTTTCCAGAATCCACTTAATCCTTAGTCCTAGGGATTTTAAATAGTTATGAAATGAGGTTTCCATTACCTGAAATATAAAATAATTGAGACCAATATAACTCCATCATTACAGAAAGTTTATTATACTGTCTCTAAAGCACAGACCTAGTCAAGGCTATGGTTTTTCTAGTGGTCTTGTATGGGTGTGAGTGTTGGACTATAAAGAAAACTGAGTGCCTAAGAATTGATGCTTTTGAACTGTGGTGTTGGAGAAGACTCTTGAGAGTCCCTTGGACTGCAAGAAGATCCAACCAGTCCATCCTAAAGGAGATCAGTCCTGGGTGTTCATTGGAAGGACTGATGCTGAAGCTGAAACTCCAATACTTTGGCCACCTCATGCAAAGTGTTGACTCATTGGAAAAGACCCTGATGCTGGGAGGGATTGGGGGCAGGAGGAGAAGGGGACGACAGAGGATGAGATGGTTGGATGGCATCACTAATTCAATGGACATGGGTTTGGGTAAACTCCGGGAGTTTGTGATGGGCAGGTAGACATGGTGTGCTGCAGTTCATGGGGTTGCAAAGAGTCAGACACGACTGAGCGATTGAACTGAACTGAACTGAAAGCACAGACCTGCCTTTCTTCTTTTATACCAAAATTTTCAGAGTCCATGGTCCCCCAAATACTACAGTCTCTCCTGTCCTCCTTGTCCCCACCTTCACTTCCTGCCCTATATCACCATCAGACTCTTTGCTCATTGAAGGAAACATTTAAATCTTTGAAATGGTTTAAATTTTAAAAAATTTAAATCTTTGAAACATTTCCAGAAACTTTAGGCAAAGTAGGCAAGACATATATTTCAGGAAAATAAAGGGAAGAAAATAAATTCTAAAAAGAGGAATGGTGGGTCAAAACAGCCCCTGGTGTCTGCAGAATTAATATGTCATAGACAAAAGGAAGGTGAAAAAAAGAAAAGAAAAAATAAAAATCTGACAAACAGCTTCAGATGAAAACAAAAACCCGACAAACAACTTTAGGTTGAGGCATACGATGGTGAGTTTTGTCAACAGGACTAGGCTCAGAGATGCCAGTGTTGCTAGTAGAAGGATATTTCTGGGTGTATCTGTGAAGGTGTTTGTAGAAGAGAATTGCACTTGAATCATAGACTGAGTAAAGACCTAGCCTCATCAATGCAGGTGAGAATCACCTAATCTGTTGAGGACCATATTAAAATACAAAGGTGAAGAAAAGGCTTGAGCCAGGACATCCATCTTCTCCTGACTTCAGATATCAACACTCCTGGCTCTTGGGTCTTCAGACTCAGATCGTTATACCACTGGCTCCTCTGGTTCTCAGGCTTTCAGGTTTGGACTAGGACAATACTACTGGCTGCCTTGAGCCTCCACCTTGCAGACAGCAGATCATGAGGCTTCTTTGTCTTCTCAATCATGTGTTAGTCCCTTTTGCTATGTCTATGCATATTCTACTGGTTAAAAAGGTAACTGCAGAGACTTAACAAGGTATTCTGGGCTAGAATCTTCTGTTTTTGGAAGAGAGGTGACATGGCAGGACAAAAAGACAAGATTTGGACTGGATGGGAATGCTGATTGATTTTTTACCACTTGTCTGACTTTGGGAAATTATTATCCTCTCTGAATCTCAGTTATGTTATCTATAAAATGGGATTAATTGTTCTTATAGGGCTGTTATAAGATTGAGACCTTCTAAGAAATAAATGCCTATTGTAAAAAGGCATATAATAAGTGGTTATTTTAATGCTTGGGTTGCTATTATCATCATTGTTATGGAAAGGACTGTTCCTTACAGACATCCCAAAATACAATTTACCAAGAAGTCTTGAGTGAATTTTATCCATGTTACTGCTACGACCTTTTTCCAAACATAGGCAAATGCATAGAACCCTACATACACTCATAGTTTAATCAATGGAGTAGACTACAGAAAGCCCACTTCTCATCTCCAATCTTCAGATAATATTTTAGTCAGGGTTTTTTGTTCTAAAACAGAAATCAGTTCTGGCTCACTTTTCAAAATGGGGATATTTAACTGAAAGTATATTAGCAACTCAGAAAGTGGAATGACTAGGCTTAGGAAATGGATAGGAACAAGAGAGTAAGCGGTCCAAGCAGTAGAGACCACAGCAAATGTCATGCTACAGAAATGTGATCTACACACTGATCTATCCACTGCAGCAACCCCATACCCTAATACCACCAGCTCAAGCTGCAAAGTCCTGGGGTAGAGGACTAACAGGCTGAGCATGGGTCTCACATCTATCTCTTGACAGCACAGGAACAGGGGATGGAATAGTCTTGTTCATTGGGCTTTTAAAAGGAGACGCTGCACTATTCCTCACCAAGACCACGCATCAGGTGAGTCCACCTAAAAGGAAATCAAAGTGATGATAGAAGGGTGTGTTGTACTCAAGACATCAAATATAGCAAATGACAAGAGTCTGCTAGAGCCACTAACTCAGTCATCTTAAAATATGACTAATTGACTCATATATATGTCCTATATATCCATGCAAATAAAGTATATCTTTTTTTTTTTGGCCAAGCCCTATGACTTGCAGGATCTCAGTTCTCTGATCAGGGATTGGACCCAGGCCATGGCAGTGAAAGTGCCAAATGCTAGCCACTAGACCACAAGGGAACTTCCAAAGTGTGTCTTTTTTGATTAGACACAAATAAAGTTACTACTGTAAAACAGTCTATAGCAAGAATTATGACAGGCTAGAGAAAGATGCACATTGAAGAAATTAATGAACTAAAAAATAAAAGGCTGAACTTTAAAGAGGGCCTCTTTTTAGTGTTCATAAATTAAATATTACCACTATGAAATGCAGCTACATGCTCAATAAGAAACAAAAAGTTTTCTAAGTACAAGAACTTTCACAGAGGGTAAATCTATAAAAGAATGTTTCTTGAGGGCAAAAATATTGTGTTTCCTGAAGAGAATTAAGCATTGGCTGATGTTCAAGAAGTTAAAAATATGATTTAAGAGCTGAAAGGATAAGTGTGTGAAATTTTTAACCAATGCAAGGCATTTTTACAACAGTTTATAAAAGTATAAAGATAAACACTACCACCACCTGGAATAATGATTTACTTCAATATCTTTAAGAATTAAGATGGAACTAAAAGGTTTGGTCCTGATGCTAATAGTGTATTGAGATAAATCACATCAGATAGTGTGTGCATGCATGCTCAGTCGATTCAGTCATGTCTGACTCTTTGTGACCCACTGGACTGTAGCCCACCAGGCTACTCTGTCCATGGGATTCTTCTGACAAGAATACTGGAGTATGTTACCAAGCCCTCTTCGAGGGGATCTTCCAAACCCAGGGATCGAACCCACATCTCCTGTGTCTCCTGCATTGTAGACAGATTCTTTACCACTGAACCACCGGGAAAAGCCATCAGATAGTAAATCTGTGTAACAAATCACCCTAAAACCTAATGGTTTAAATCAACATACATTCTTATGATTTGGAAATACAGTTACTTGGCTTGGGTTTATCTCAACAGCTGTTTCAGCCTAGGCAGTGCTCGACAGTTATTGGCTGGATTCTCTTATGCATTTCTGCTGTCACCTGATGATTGGGTTTGGACTGTCTGGTTTAAGCAGTGAAGGCAGAAGCATGCAAAACCTCTTGAGACATTCATGATTTTCATATCATTGTTTCTGCCACTTTTTATTGGCCAAAACAAGACATTAGGCCAGACTATATTCAAGAGATAAAGAAATAGGTTCCCCTCTTGTATGAGAGAAGCTACCAAGTCACTTTATAAGGTCACAGATGCAGGTTGGGGAAGAGGTTGTGGCTATTTTTGCATCTACCACAAGTCTTGAAAAGTTAATATGTGCTCAGTCGCTCAGTCGTATGCAGCTCTTTTGTGACTCCGTGGACTGTAGTCCACCAGGTTCCTCTGTCCGTGGGATTTCCCAGGCAAGAATACTGGAGTGGGTTGCCCTCACCTTCTCCAGAGGCTCTTCCCACCCCAGGAATGGAACCTGCATCCGCTGCATCTCCTGCATTGACAGGAGGATTCTTTACCACTGAGCCACCCGGGAAGCCCAAAGTTGAATACAGTCTGGTCAAAATTAGTAAGAAAAACATAAATGTGCTCTTACAGTGGTCAGTGCTAATACTGAGCTTATGATTTGCAATGAAAAGGAACTAAATTTGATCATTGCACCATTCATAAGAAATCACTCTATGCTGAAACAGAACACATCTCAAACTCAATAGTTAAAACCATAAGCCAGATATATTCCTGGGATTAAGATCACAGAAAGACTAGCCATTTTGCTTGATGAATAAGGGGCAGAGTATCGTTGTCATTCATACATGAATTTTAGGTGACTTACTTGTGACATGATACCATAGAGAACTGAAAGAAACTCACTCATGTCATCGACCTTGGCTCCCCACCAAAGATTAGGTCAAATACTTGTTTTTTCAGTGGATGATTCAATACATTTAAACACTGTTTCTCAGGGAAACATTCCTTAGTATCATGTGCTGTGCTGTGCTTAGTCGCTCAGTCATGTCCGACTCTTGGTGACCCCATGGACTACATGTAGCCTGCCAGCCTCCTCTGTCCATGGGGATTCTCCAGGCAAGAATGCTGGAGTGGCCTTCCTCTAGGGGATCTTCACAACCCAGGGATTGAACTTGGGTCTCCTGCATTGCAGGCAGATTCTCTACCGTCTGAGCCATCAGGGAAGTCCAAGAATAATGGAGTGGGTAGCCTATCTCTTCTCCAGGGGAACTTCCTGACCCAGGAATTGAATTGCAGGCAGATTCTTTACCAACTGAGTCCTTGGGAAGCCCCATTAGTATTATAATTACCCAAAATTGTGATCCCATTCACTGAAATCAGTTTCTAGAAATAAAAGGGATGACCTAAACTATATATCTCTAATTATGGAGTTGAAAAGTAAATTTAGAAAAAAATCTGAAAATATCTGAAAATAAACTAACATGGTTAAATTGGCCTTTTCCAATGAACATGATAGTTGAGCTCAAGAGTTTCAAATAGAAATAACTAAAGAGAAGGCAATGTAACAGTGAAAAACAAATATGGCAATGTAGGAATGCCAGAATTCCAAACATCTAAGTCATTCTCCTGAATATGAAAACCAGTGTGCAAACTTTTCTACCCATGATCAGAGATGTTTACATTTGCAAATAGCTATCTAAACTTATAAAACAACAAAACTAAATATTGTGACCATTAGTCTTTTTTTCTTCCAGTTTTATGAAGATATAACTGACATGCAGCACTGTATAAGTTTAGGGCTTCTCAGGTGGCATAGTGGTAAAGAATCTCTCTGCCAATGCAGGAAATGCAAATATGCAGATTTGACCCCTGGGTTGGGAAGATACCCTGGAGGAAGAAATGGCAATCCACTCCAATATTCTTGCCTAAGAAATCCCACAGACAGAGGAGCCTGTAGGCTACAGTCCATGGGGTTGCCTAAAGAGTCAGACTTGACTGAGTGAGTGAGCACCCATGCACACGTCATACGAGTTTAAGGTATACAGCATGATGATTTAACTTACATGCATCATGAAATAATGATCATAAGGTTAGTAAACATTTATTCTCTGATTTAAGCGCAAAATTAAAGAAATAGAGGGACATGGTCTAGTGGTTAAGATTCTGGGCTTTCAACACTGGGGACATGGGTTTGATTCCTGGTCGGGGAACTAAGATCCCACATGCTGTCTGTGATCTTGGTTGAAAAAATATTTGTTCCCTTTTGATGAAAGTTTGTACCTTTTGACTGCTACCTTTATCCAATTTCTCCTCACAAACCCCTCCCCCATCTCAGGTAACTACAAATCTGATCACATTTCTATGCATCTGTTTGTTTTTGAAGTGTAATTGACCTACAATAAATATAATTAGTTCCTGTCATAGAACATAGTGATTTGATGTTTCCATACATTTCAAAATGATCTTCATGATAAATCTAGTTACCATCTGTTACCATACAAAGATATTACATAATTATTGACTATATTCTCTACACCGTTTATTTCATACCCATGACTCATTCATTTTGAAACTGGAAGTTTGTTTCTAAATCTCCCTCATCTATTTCTCTTTCCCCCTCACCCCTCTTCCTTCTGTCAACCACTTCTTGTTCTCTCTATTTATGACTATTTATGTTTAGTTACGTTGGTTATTTGTTTTTTAGATTTCACATATAAGTGAATCATACAATATTCATCTTTCTCTGTCTGACTTACTTCACTAAGCATAATACCCTCTGGATCCACCCATATTGTCACAAATGGCAAGATTTGATTCTTCTTTATGTCTGAGTAGTATTTCCTTGTGTGTTTATGTAAACATATATACATATGCATAATACTTCCTTGTGTGTATACATCACATAATACTTCCTTGTGTGTATACATCACATCTTCATTCATTCATCTACTGACGGTCATTTAGGTAATATCCATATCTTGACTACTGAAAATAATAGTGCAGTGAACATAGGGGTGCATATGCCTTGAATTAGCATTTTCATTTTCTTCAGAGAAGTATCCAGGAACAGGATTGCTGGATACACAGCAAATTCCCTGAGTTGGACAGCAAATTCCCACTGGCTATCTATTTTACATACAGTAGTGCATGTGTTTCCAGGCTACTCTCTCCATCCATCCCACTCTTTCCTTCCCCCCATCTCCTGTGTCCTAAGTCCGTTCTCTATGTCTGTATCTCCATTGCTGCCCTGCAAATAAGTTCATCAGAATAAGATAATTAAACTTTTAATGCATTATGGCAATTCATTTTTCTCACACCTGACTATCTTTACCCTACCTTGCTTGTCTGACTTCCATAGGTTTGGAATTCACACTCCTTGAAACAGACTGAATCAGATTAAAACAGATGCCAAGAGCAACAATCTACGAAAAGCAACTAAAACAGAGTAAATTGGTAAAACATAAACTTGCCCCACTCCCATAAAGTAGAGAGCATCCTCCCATGTAATTTTTTAGGCTCTCTAAAGCAGTCATCATCAAGGTTTTTGTGATGTGCAGTTGCAGCTAAAAATGTGTAGTTACAGACTAAATTTAGAACCAAATGTAGTTTAATGCTGTTTACCAGTGATGGGTGGCCTTATTTTAGTATCTAGATTTTTTAATTCTTTAATATACAGTCTACCACTGAACTGCTTGGTTTAGAAAATTGCAAAGTCTAACTAAAAGCTGTGGCTTAAAAATTTTTATTTTGCTGATTCTTTCTCAAAATGTTTTGGCCAATGGAAGTGAAGTAGTAAGAAAATTAATCTCTATATGTAAGCAAAATCAGTAGAAAGGCAGTTTTTCACTTTCTCTTCCAAATAAGTAGGGGACCCCTAACATGTGCCATCCAAGACAAGAGTAGAAATGGAGGCCTTCATTGTATGTATGTGTTTAAATGTTATATATTGTTTAAGCATTATAAATCAATCTAGTGAACTATTAAAATATGTTTTTTCCTTTTACTATAGCAAATATGTCTTTACAACGACCCGCCAGTCTAGGTTCAAGTATAAACTCCTTGGATATTTGGAATTCCATACTGGAACATGGCACTGTAAGAAATCCAAACTCTGGTTGCAGGTCCTAAGCCTGCAGCTTCCTCCTTCTCTTCCCACCCCCAGCTTCATCCTATAGCACAATCCATGTCAAAGGGAAATAGAAGCTCAATTGCAAGAGTTCCCAATGGCCAAAGCAGAAACATTTTAAGCAATAAGATAAAGTAGCATTAGATTATTACCTAAAGTATAAAATAAATACACATGAGTTCATAGTGATATAAACAAATATTGAATGAATGAATGAACACACACAGACAAATAAATAAATAATGGGGGCCAAAGGACAAACCTTCCTTACAAAAGTGGAACTTAACACCCTTTCAACTCCACTTCCTGAGTGTGGGTTGGACTTAGGAACTTGCTTCCAAACACTAAAGTATGGAAAGGGATAAATAGTAACATTACATTGAAGAAAACTGGCAAACACCACCATAACCAAGTGACTGAGATAAGCAGTACTTACAATAAGGACATGTTGATGTTGTGTATCCCTTGATACGATGTGATGAGAAGTACACTCCATCCCTGTGGCATTCTTTCTGCTAACCCATAACCCCAGTCGAATCCCGAGAAAAACATCAGATAAACGCAGATGAAACAGCATTATAGGATATCTGGCCAATGATCCTTAAAGTTGTCAAAGTCATGAAAAACAAAGATTGAGAAGCTGTCACAGACCAGGGCAGACTAAGCAGGAATATCTAAATGTAATGTGGTATTTTAGATTGGATACTACAAACAGAAAAAGGATGTTAAAGGAAAAATGGTAAAATCTAAGTAGAGTGTGAAGTTAAAATTAATGCATATGTATAGAATCTAGAAAAAAGGTACAGGTGAACCTATTTGCAGGGCAGGAATGGAGATGCAGATGTAGAGAACGGACATGTGGACACAGTGGGGAAAGGGGGGGGGATGGGTTGGGAATTGACATATATATACACTACCATGTGTAAAATAGATAGCTAGTGGGACAAAGCTACTGTATAGAAGAGGGAGCTCAGCTTGTGCTCTATGATGACCTAGAGGAGTGGGATGGGGGTGGGGGTGGGAGTGAGGTTCATGAGGGAGGGGATCAGTTCAGTTCAGTCACTCAGTTGTGTCCGACTCCTTGCAACCCCATGAACCTCAGCATGCCAGGCCTCCCTGTCCATCACCAACTCCCAGAGTCCACCCAAACTCATGTCCATGAGTTGGTGGACTCATCTCATCGTCTGTTGTCCAACCATCTCATCCTCTGTCGTCCCCTTCTCCTCCTGCCCTCAATCTTTCCAGGCATCAGGGTCTTTTCAAATGAGTCAGCTCTTCACATCAGGTGGCCAAAGTATTGGAGCTTCAACTTCAACATCAGGCCTTTCAACGAACACCCAGGACTGATTTCCTTTAGGATGGACTGATTGGATCTCCTTGCAGTCCAAGGGACTCTCAAGAGTCTTCTCCAACAACATAGTTCAAAAGCATCAGTGCTTCTGTGCTCAGCTTTCTTCTTTATAGTCCAACTCTCACATCCACACATGACCACTAGAAAAACCATAGCCTTGACTAGACAGACATTTGTTGGCAAAGTAATGTGTCTGCTTTTTAATATGCTGTCTAAGTTGGTCATAACTTTTCTTCCAAGGAGTAAGTGTCTTTTAATTTCCTGGCTGCAATCACCATCTGCAGTGATTTTGGATCCCCCCTCCCCCCCCCCAAAATAAAGTCAGCCACTGTTTCCACTGTTTCCCCATCTATTTGCCATGGAGTGATGGGACCAGATGCCATGATCTTAGCTTTCTGAATGTTGAGCTTTAAGCCAACTTTTTCCACTTTCCTCTTTCACTTTCATCAAAAGACTCTTCAGTTTCTCTTCACTTTCTGCCATAAGGGTGGTGTCATCTGCATATCTGAGGTTATTGACATTTCTCCCAGCAATCTTGAGTCCAGCTTGTGCTTCCTCCAGCCCAGCGTTTCTCATGATGTACTCTGCATATAAGTTAAATAAGCAGGGTGACAACATACAGCCTTGACATACTCCTTTCCCTATTTGGAACCAGTCTGCTGTTCCATGTCCAGTTCTAACGGTTGCTTCCTGATCTGCATACAGATTTCTCAAGAGGCAGGTCAGATAGTCTGGTATTCCCATCTCTTTCAGAGGGAGGGGATATATGTGTACATATGGCTGATTCCTTCATTGTACAACAGAAACTAACACAGCATTATAATATAATTATACTCCAATATGAATTTCAAAAAGGTAATATACCAATCAGGGTTTCTTAGTTTTGACAAATATACCACTGTAACCTGAGACAATACCTTTTCCAGCATTGATTGTGTGTACTTTTTTTTTTTTTTTTTAATTGGAGGCTAATTACTTTACAATATTGTAGTGGTTTTTGCCATACATTGACATTAATCAGCCACGGGTGTACATGTGAAAAGGTGTGGAAAAAAAGAAAAGAAAAAGAAAACTAATCTGCAAACTTTCCCATGAAGCATTAGCAGCTCTTTAAATCCTACTGTGAAAAAAGTAAAAGTCAAAAACAGAAAAAAAAAAAAAAAAAGAAACAATACCATTATGGGAAACTGAATGGATGAGGGATATATAGGAACCCTCTGTACTATCTCTGCAGTTTTTCTGTAGATCTAAAATTATTCTGCAGAGTTTTAAATGTTTCTTTTTTCACCCATGAAAAAGATCAGTTTCTTACATTGTCAGTAAATACAAATATCACTGTTTCTCATTAATATAAAATCTAAAAGTTGTTCCTGATTGTTTAAGCAACTGCCTAATAAACTGTGGTATTTGCTGGTGTTTTGAAATGAAACTATAGTTTTGATTACAATAATATGCATTTATAGCAGTGACTTAAACCCAACAAAAATAGTACTTGACTTAAACTATGCAAACTTTTATATAGTGGTTGTCAATGTGATTTTTGTGTTTGGACAACTTTTATAACATCATAAATATAAAATTTTATTTGCTAATTGAATATCCTTCATTCAACTAAATTGATGCCCCAAACAAGAAAACAGAAGATGTGATTTCAGCTTCCCCTCTACCCTGAATCAATAATATTGAAGTACTTAATGTAAAATGCTTTTTGTAGAACGCTGTATCAATTAAAAAGTGCTTTCTAGTTCATAGCCTTAAAATAATAATACTGATATATTGAATGCTTACATTGTGCCTAACACTAGGCCATGAGTTTTACATCATTATTGCATTCATACACATGACAATAGGAACATCCCCTTTGAAAGAAAGTGTTAGTCGCTCAGTCGTGTCCAACTCTTTGCAACCCCATAGACTGTAGTCTTTCAGGCTCCTCTGTCCATAGGATTTCCCATCAAGAATACTGGAGTGGGTAGCCATTTCCTCCTCCTGGGGATCTTCCCGACCCTAGGATGGAACCCAGGTCTCCTGCACTGCAGGCAGATTCTTTACTGTCTGAGCCACCAGGGAAGCCCTTTAAGTGAATATTACATTTATCTTATTTTTACCAGTGTTGAATCTGAAGCCTAAAGAGGTCAAGTACTTGACCAAAGTCATACAACTAATAAGAGGTGGGGACAAGACCTGAATCCATGCTTCATCCCTCCGGAGACAAATAGTGACCACTGGAAGATGATAGAAAGTCACAGAGCCATGTGATAAAGGACATAAGTGCCACTTTGACACTCTTTATGTTCCCATGGTGACTTGTGTCTATGAATACTTTGATCTGATCTTTACCACATTTTACAAAGTCTTTAAAGGAGATGAATTTTATTTATTTTGTGATACTTCTAAGGTCATGGACATTGCCTGGAATTGATGTCCAATACAATTCCTATTTATAGAAAGAAGCTATTGTATATATATAGAAAAATGTGGTTACATGAGAAAAATACAGACCATTCACCCAATTCATCCTATGTCTGTTATCTCCTCCTCCTAAGAAGGCCAGGGGTCATTCAGTCACAGATACTATGAGTGTGATGATGACAGTGATGTGACCACCCCCACCTTTGACCACGCTCATCTCTCAGTCTACTTGGATGTCTCTTCCATGGGAAACTTGTCCTGATTCTCCAGAACTGGGTCAGATTTCCCTCCTTCTGGACTATCAGAGCACTTTTCATTCTATTTAACTCCCTGTTGGTTTTACTGTCTCCCTACTAGGATGAAAGCTTATCAAGTCTTGCTTACCACTATTCTCCTCTTACCTGGCACTGTGCCCGAAAGTGAAAGTGAAAGTGGCTCAGTCGTGTCCGACTCTTTGCAACCCCCTGGACCATACAGTCCATGGAATTCTCCAGACCAGAATACTGGAGTGGGTAGCCTTTCCCTTCTCCAGGGGATCTTCCCAACCCAGTAATCGAACCGAAGTCTCCCGTATTGCACGGGGATTCTTTACCAGCTGAGCCACAAGGGAAACCCAAGAATACAGGAGTGGGTAGCCTATGCCTTCTCCAGCGGATTTTCCTGACCCAGGAATCAAACCGGGGTCTCCTGCATTGCAGGTGGATTCTTTACCAATTGAACTATACTTAGGTAATTAATATGTATTGGCCGAGACATTCCTGTAGCAAATTTTGGATTCTAGGATCTTAAATCAGAATTTTCACAGTCCATTCTCCAGGAAGAGCATGATGGGGCTATAATTTATTCTTTGCAGCTGTCTCAGATCAAATTCTGTATCTTCATTTGAGACAAACAAACCAGGGTATTTTCATAAAGGTCAGACAAGGTACAAGTTGTCTTATGATTCAGATACCTTGTCCTATATAGATAGTTATCTGGAGGTGGCCCAGTAGAGTTTGTCAGGGGTCATTTCTGCATTGAATGGGAAGTTTTTCAACACTGGAATGATACAGCCACATCCTTAGATTATGTGGATCTCAACTGGACTGCAGTCTTACCTGATACCTGGTAGCAGAGAGAATAAGTTACAGTTTTCTCAGAAGACAGAGGCTGGAGGGTTCTGAAAATAAGACAACTAAAGTATTGAGAAGAAATATTCATACCAAGATATTTGAGCAGTTCTTAAATATTTTGATCAAATGTTGACTTTCATCATTGAGATTTTCTCACACAGGGTAATGTGCTGTTTGGTATTTAAAGAAGGATTGCTCCACTTCCCCTTTTCACTTCATTAATTTGAGCAGCGATACTCAGACAGGAGACTTGCTGAATTCACTCCTCAGTGCTGGGAACTGGCTTGTCTCCTATGAGATTCTCCTCAGGATGCTAGAGGAGGTTTCTGTGCTGTTGTGGGCATCCTTGCTGGTCCTCGGTAAGTGATGGGGGGACGTTTTTGCTCATTGGGAAAACTGAGTCTCTCCATAGGCAAATGAATTCTCTGGGCTGGCTGTGGAAAAAGAGATTTTACTCCCATTTAGAACAGCAGAAAATGAACAAAGGAGAAAGATATCAATTTAATGGAATGATAGGGGGAAAAATTATTTCCAAAAATGTGTTCCTCATTTGCTTTTAACTGCCTAATTGAAAAAATTTAATGAAAAATTTCTCTTACTCTCCAAGAGATGGGCTTATTTTTCCATGTAAAAACGTACAATTAGATTTAGTTACCTCTCTAATCACAGATCATGAAGAGCAAGAGTAAAAGACGAACTGACTACCTTATGAAAGGACCATATTCTGACCGTGGGCTGATGTAAAATGATCTTCTGCTGAAAATAGTTATTTACTTCTCTGTATTAAAAGATCAAATCTGTTCTGATGTTTGCAAAGAGCATAAGAGAGGAAATTAGACAGTTTCCCTTTGATTTTTCTTCCCTTCTTCTGTGTCAATTGCTAATATCTATCCAAATGGGACATGGAATCTCTAGTAGTTCAAACTTTGGGAAATGAAGACTAGTCAGTCATTTGTACAATGAATTTTGTTAAACGTGTTTGTCTTGTTCTCAGCTATAACTCCAGGCTCTAATTAAGAAGGGAAGAGTTATTAGTGTGACTGGCGCATTATGGGAACTCAGTAAATAGTGAATGAGTGGCTATATGGGGCATAGCCTAGTGTTGGGCAATGCAGAGGATGCAGAACATGGAGCACATGGCCTCGGTCCTCAAGAACTGACACTCTGATAAGGAAATCAAAGGACGTATGAAAGAGTATTTGACTGGGCAATACAAGAAACATATTGCACAATGGGTTATAAGATAATGTGTGATGATAATGAATTATTGCTGATAACCCTGTGTCAGACAGTCTTCTAAGAATATCTCATTGTATTAGTGTATCTAATTCTTTAACAACCTAGGAGCTGGAACTGCTGTAAATCCTGTTTTATGGGTGAGGAAACTAAGGCAAAGAGATGACGTCTTGCCTTAAGTTTCATGCAGCAGTTAAGTAGCAGAGTCAGGATTCAAACCTCTAATCTGACAGTGTAGTTATGCTTTTAACCACTGCCCCATACTGCATATCCAGTTGAGGATTTCATGTGAACTCGAATGGGAGGGGTTCTAAGTCAAAAGAAAAGTGACGGTGCTGTGGCATAGAGGTATCTCAGAGGGCTTCATGGAAGAGGTGGAATTTCATCTGGGCTTTAATGCATGGGTGTAATTTGCTTTTGCTTCATACTGAGGGAGGAGAATAACACTCCAGGCAAGAAGATAGCAAAGCTAAGCCTCAGCAGCAGCCACAGTTATGTTAAAAAATAATTATAGCAACCCCTAACTGATGACTTACTAATTTGTCTCCTTAAAATAAGGCCACGAGGTCACTTTGATGGTCCTCATTTTACAGATGAAGAAATTGAGCCTTGGAGGTTTTATGTAGCTTGCCCAGGGTCACACAACTAAAATTCAAACCTGTTTCCACCTGAGTTTGCAGCCTGAAACTCTGGCCATGGCATTGCCTTGTTTCTCCAGGGTGGGTGGATCTAGGCATGTTTTTCCTCCTTTTGGGTAGAAGTTGAAAATGGGCAGGTGGGCTCTCAGGGTGAAATGGTTTGGGGCTCATCACCTTGTGCTGATACCTGGCATCTCTCTTGCAGCAGCTCCAGTCAGTGGACCAGTTGGTAAGTCCTTCTTTTCCTTTCTCTTTTAAGTTTCTGAATGTCCTAACAGCCATCCTGTATCTCAAATATTTGTGAAAAGGGGCTTTGTTGTGCCTGCATCCTTTTCTTGAGGACTACGGGCAGGTAAAAACAGGTCTTAGGACCCTAAGAGTTTGGGGATCACACTCCTGGACCAAACCTGCTGTTGTGCTGGATGATCTTGGAGGAGGACCTAGGATATATGTCATGGAATTCAAGGAGAAGGTGTGTCCCCATCTGATGTGGGATTCTAGCTGATCTGACAGAATGCATAGAATCCTGAGGGGGGAAGAATAGAAATAAACTATTACCTCAGTGGGGGAGGTTGAGGTGCAAACAACTTGCTGGTTTCTCCATATTCCCCCCAGCTTGACAGATCAGCTGCATGCTCATACTCAGCTGCTTCAGTCATGTCCTACTCTGTGACCCTGTGGACTGCAACCTGCCAGGCTCCTCTGTCTATGGGATTTTCCAGGCAAAAATACTGAAGTAGGTTACCATTTCTTCCTCCAGGGGTTCTTCCCCACCCAGGGATCAAAGCCATGTCTCCCGTGGCTCCTGCATTGGCAGGCGTATTCTTTATCATGAGTCACCTGGGAAGCCCCTGACAAATCACTGCCCCTAAGCAAGTGCAACCAATTCATCCCAAACTTCACCATTCTTTGTAGATATTTCTCTGTTAATGAGCTCAGATCATGATGACTTTGAGCCCCTATTCTACTACTTAGCAGAAAGTCCAGGCTTCTTTAGGGAGGTGTTTCCAGGAATTTTGGCAGTCCCTAAGGATTCATTCAAGTCTCGTCTAACCAGGGAGCTGATTATGGTCAGTCAAGCCCAGCCAGCAGGAGCCACTGCCCCTTGATGCACAGGGTCCAGTGAAACTTCCCGGAAGAGTCTCCCCCTCAGTGCTGTGGATGCAGACTTTTACCCACAAATAACTGGGAGGAGATCATAACTTGACAAGGCTTTTTTAAAAGTTCTATGATGGTGAAATAAAATACAGAGAGTGTCAGCCAGTAGACGTGGGTAATCTCAGAACCCACTGCCTCCGTCCTAGCCTCAGAAAGACCCTGACAAGATGTGTCTCCTCCTGGCCACAGGGCTGCCTGTATGTAGCAGGGGCAGCTTACTCGGTGTGGCAAGGAGTGAAGCTGTGTCCATCAAAGGAAGTTTTCCCTTCTCCCTAGAACAAGACCCACTGCCCAAGTCTCCATTTCCCCAACCCCAGGTTCTTCCCAGGAACATAGATAATGCAGATTCCTGTTCTCTTCAAGAGAAACACGGTCCCATACCTGCTGGGGAGATAGTATATCTGAACAAACCTCTAAAGAAAGAGAGAGGAAAAAGGTCTGCAGAAACACCTGAATGTTTATATAACCGAACAGAACACTTACTTTTCTTGTTTAAAACAATCATTCAGGTCACTCTACAGTTTTTGCCCCCAGAGTATTTTCATTACATTTCGGTATAATTCTAAGGTGTATTTGGGCACTTCTTACGGAAAAAGTTGGGAATAAGTAAAGTCTCAGGGTTTCCCCAGTGGCTCGGCAGAAAAAAAAAAAAAAAAAAATCCACCTGCAATGCAGGAGCTGCAGGAGATATGGGTTCAATCCCCAGGTCAGGAAAGTCCCCTGGAGGAAGACTTGGCAACCCACTCCAGTATTCTTGCCTAGAGAATTCCATGGACAGAGGAGCCTAGAGGGCTACAGTCCATAGGGTCACAAAGAGTCAGACACGGCTGAAGTGATGTAGCTCTCATGCATGAAAAGTCTCGAGCTTTAAAAAGTAATTGCTCATACACCCTTAAATACAGATAGTTCTCCTTATCTGAGTATGAAATGTACTAAGATAAAAACACACTTAAGTGATTCCACTTACAATTTTACAGTAAATTGCATATCCTCAACATTGAGATATTATTTTTGAAAAAAGATAATATAAATGGAAATAATTTACTTTGTTTTCTGCATCACAAAATTTAGATTACCATAGGCAATTTGTAGAACAAAGCATGAAGTAAATATTGATTTTTTTTTTGGTGTGTGATCGCAGTCACAGCTTCAGGCATCGTGACTCTGTACAAGGCAGGAAAGCGGGGGGAGGGAGGAATAGGAAACTAAACCTGCAGAGGAGCTCCCCTGCTATGCTTCTCTCTCTTCATCGTAAAGGAAAAATCTTTCCCCAGAATCCTCACCCCTTAGTTCACTCCTAGCTTTATTCTTCTGACATCTCCTTATGCAGAACTGTGTCACATGGCTGGGCAGTTAGTGATTCAGTTTTTCAAACTTATTGGCGGACAACAGGCTCAACAGATGGGCACTGGGACTAACTTTCAGAAGCCAAGCAAGTATTGTCCCTATCACTGATTTCCCCTCTTCAGTTGTTAACAGATCTTGCTCCACTACACTTGTCAGTGACTTTGGAGGCATCACAGCTGTGGTCTCACAAAACTTTTACCACCTTCATGAATTACAGCATCTTTGACAGAATCTGAAGTATCACTTCAACAGTCAATTTTCATTGTACGTACCATGAAAGATTAGCCTATCAAAGCATTGTTCTGGCTAGATAGTAGCATTAAAGGAGTGAGAAAGTTTGCGTGGATGTTTGTGAATAATTTGGTTAGCAATTACTTTTGTTATGTCAAAGATGAAAACTTTTTTTTTCCTATCCTCGTATGTTTATAATGCATGGAGGATTGCAAATTAAACTGACAAAAGACAGATTGGCAAGAGAAAAGAAAAATTTTTATTCAAAACTTCAGGAGTACATAGAAAAATATAACCTAAGGAGGCATTAAAATTTGGGAATTATGTGATATCTGGATTGAAAGAAGGGGAGAAGAGCAAGAAGGTCACTTTGTTGTTGTTGTTCTTTAGTTGCTCAGTCGTGTCTGCTTCTTTGAGACCCCATGGACTGCAGCACATGAGGGTTCCCTGTCCTTCACCATCGCCCGGAGTTTGCTCAAACTCATGTCCATTGAGCCAGGGATGCCATCCAACCATCTCATCCTCTGTCACTCCCTTCTCCTCTTGCCCGCAACCTTTCCCAGCATCAGCAGGGTGTTTTCCAATGACTCAGCTCTTTGCATCAGGTAGCCAAAGTATCTGAGCTTCCGCTTCAGTATCAGTGTTTCCAATGAATATTCAGGGTTGATTTCCTTTAAGATTGACTGGAAGGCCACTTACTGGAAAACAAATAAGTTTTAGGAAAGATAAATAGGCCCTTAAAAGAATAGATGGGAGCTAAGCTAGTTTTCTCAAAATGTCTGTTTAGGTGTGGTATTGACTTTCAGTATCTGGTGATAAGAGCTGATCATTTATTTGCTCCTGGGGAGGTGATTTATGACAATTGAACTGTTTTCAGTGGCTTTGCTTCTAGGCAGATAAGGGAATTCAGAATAAAAATGAATAAATAAAATCTTTTATCTTATGCCCTCAGTTCAGAATAATTTTTATGCCACAGTTGTACCCTCACCCTTCAGTTACTAACTCGCACAACCTTGAAACTACAAAACTTAGAAAATAAACATTCGTATAAGAAAGAACCACAGTTAATAACTGTGGGAAGTAAAGTTAAAACAAAATCTACCAACCCAGAAATCCTCTCCAAATGGTAAGAAAGAGAGCAAATGCTTTCAGTACCAAATAAGCATTAAATCAAGTCCCTTACGATTATACAGTGGAAATGAGAAATAGATTTAAGGGACTAGATCTGATAGAGTGCCTGATGAACTATGGACAGAGGTTTGTGACATTGTATAGGAGATAGGGATCAAGACCATCCCCAAGGGAAAAAAAAATGCAAAATGTCTGTCTGAGGAGGCCTTACAAATAGGTGTGAAATGAAGAGAATCCAAAAGCAAAGGAGAAAAGGAAAGATACACCCATTTGAATGCAGAGTTCCAAAGAATAGCAAGGAGAGATCAGAAAGCCTTCCTCAGTGATCAGTGTATTGGAGAAGGAAATGGCAACCCACTCCAGTGTTCTTGCCTCGAAAATTCCAGGAATGGAGGAGCCTGGTGGGCTGCCGTCTATGGGGTCTCACAGAGTCGGACATGACTGAAGCGATTTAGCAGCAGCAGCAGTGATCAGTGCAAAGAAATAGAGAAAAAATAGTAAAATGGGAAAGACTAGAGATCTCTTCAAGAAAATTAGAGATACCAAGGGAACATTTCATGCAAAGATGGGCACAATAAAGGACAGAAATGGTATGGACATAACAGAAGCAGAAGATACTAAGAAGAGGTGGCAAGAATACACAGAAGAACTGTACAAAAAAGATCTTCATGACCCAGATAATCACAATGGTGTAATCACTCACCTAGAGCCAGACATCCTGGAATGTGAAGTCAAGTGGGCCTTAGGAAGCATCACTACGAACAAAGCTACTGGAGGTGATTGAATTCCAGTTGAGCTATTTCAAATCCTGAAAGATGATGCTGTGAAAGTGCTGCACTCAATATGCCAGCAAATTTGGAAAACTCAGCAGTGACCACAGGACTGGAAAACGTCAATTTTCATTCCAATCCCAAAGAAAGGCAGTGTCAAAGAATGTTCAAACTACTGCACAATTGCTCTCATCTCACACACTAGTAAAGCAATGCTCAAAATTCTCTAAGCCAGACTTCAACAATACATGAACTATGAACTTCCAGATATTCAAGCTGCTTTTAGAAAAGGCAGAAGAGCTAGAGATCAAAGTGCCAATATCTGCTGGATCATCGAGAAAGCAAGAGAGTTCCAGGAAAATATCTATTTCTGCTTTATTGACTATGCCAATGCCTTTGACTGTGTGGATCACAAAAAACTGTGGAAAATTCTGAAAGAGATGGGAATACCAGATGCCCTGACCTGCCTCTTGAGAAATCTGTATGCAGGTCAGGAAGCAATAGTTAGAACTAGACATGGAACAACAGACTGTTTCCAAGTAGGAAAAGGAGTAGGTCAAGGCTGTATATTGTCACCCTGCTTATTTAACTTATATGCGGAGTACATCATGAGAAATGCTGGGCTGGAAGAAGCACAAGCTGGAATCAAGATTGCTGGGAGAAATATCAATAACCTCGGATATGCAGATGACACCACCCTTATGGCAGAAAGTGAAGAGGAACTAAAAAGCCTCTTGATGAAAGTGAAAGAGGCCAGCGAAATAGTTGGCTTAAAGCTCAACATTCAAAAAACTAAGATCATGGTATCCGGCCCCATCACTTCATGGCAAATAGATGGGACAACAATGGCAGACTTTAGTTTTTGGGGCTCCAGAACCACTATAGAAGGTGACTGCAGCCATGAAATTAAAAGACGCTTACTCCTTGGAAGGAAAGTTATGACCAACCTAGACAGCATATTAAAAAGCAGAGACATTACTTTGCCAACAAAGGTCCATCTAGTCAAAGCTATGGTTTTTCCAGTAGTCATGAATAGATGTGAGAGTTGGACTATAAAGAAAGCTGAGTGCTGAAGAATTGATGCTTTTGAACTGTGGTGTTGGAGAAGACTCTTGAGAGTCCCTTGGACTACAAGGCGATCCAACAAGTCTATCCTAAAGGAAATTAGTGCTGAATATTCATTGGAAAGACTGATGTTGAAGCTGAATCTCCAATACTTTGACACCTGATGCAAAGAGCGGGCTCATTTGAAAAGACCCTGGTGCTGGGAAAGATTGAAGGTGGGAGGAGAAGGGGACAACAGAGGATGAGATGGTTGGATGGCATCACCGACTCAATGGACATGAGTTTGAGTAAACTCTGGGAGTTGGTGATGGACAGGGAGGCCTACACTCAATGGGGTTGCAAAGAGTCACACATGACTGAGCAACTGAACTGAACTGAACTGAAGCATTAAAGCAGAATACAATGCCCATCACAGGCAATACAGCAAGAGATTGCAAAGACAGAAAGGGATCTCTCACTCTTATATGGACAAGGGGATTCAGCCCATTACTTCCATGTTTTCAAGGTTAAACAATAATTAGTTCTCAAGCAGGAGGACTTGACAGCACCTTTTGCCACATATTTGGTGTCAGTCGCTCTGTTGTGTCTGACTCTTTGAGACCCCATAGACTGAAGCCCACCAAGCTCCTCTGTCCTTGGAATTCTCCAGGTGAAGATACTGGATCGGGTATCCATTCCCTTCTCCAGAGGATCTTCCCAACCCAGGGATCAAACCCGAGTCTCCTGTATTTCAGGAGGATTCTTTACCTTCTGAGCCACCAGGGAAATCCAATTTATCATGCAACTTCTCTTTTATCCAGAGGAGAAGTAACTGTTTCATATATTTATATAGGGGTCTTTCCAAGTGGCTCAGTGGGTAAAGTATCCACCTTTGATGCAGGAGATGTGGGTTCGATCCTTATATCAGGAAGATCCCCTGGAGGAGGGCATGACGCCCCATTCCAGTATTTTTGCCTGGAGAATCCCATAGACAGAGGAACCTGCCAGGCTACAGTCCATATGGTCACACAGAGTCAGATACGACTGAAGCAACTTAGCACGCACGTATCTTTAGGTAAGACTGGAGGTACTATTGCGTATTGGAGCAAAGTACACACCAAAGGTAAACTCTTACCCTTCCATGGTAATGGGGATCAGGACCCAGAGGAGCTGTCCCCCTACATGTCTGCATTTCAAAAAGACGGCTCCTTCTTGAGAAAGATGGTTCCGAGTTGTGAGACAGGCAAGAGACTTTTTAGCAATTATAAAGATTCACATACATTTGAAAGAAATTCTGAAGAAAAAAAGAGAGAGAGAGAGAGAAGTTGTTTCTCTTACTTTCAACAAGGAGAATGAAACCTCTTCTTTTTAATTTGTATTTACCCTTACATTCTCCAGCATCTGTCCTTCAATAATTCAAAGATCTTAAGGCTTGATTTTATGCAGGGCCCACATTTTATTTTCATGAAATCTTTGAGGTGTGGGGATTTAGAAGCACCTAGTTCCCAGCACTCATACCCTTTGTAGTTATTTCAGGGTAATTCCCGCTTCAGACAACAGCCTGCTCATACCAGCCCTACCTACTTCTTGTTGGTAAAAATACTATTTAGACCCTTGTCCATAACTGCGGAATTGACCCCAAATTGCTACACTCCCTCCCTCTATAATCCCTCATCCCACTTTGTGGCCTTGCCACACAAATGCTCATCTTAGAGAAATGCGAGTAACATGAAGAGTCCAGGTGGGAAGGAGCCCAGGAGGAATCTACTTGAGGATGTGGCCTGTTGGAAAAGGTAAGGGGGTTGGCAAGTCTCCCATCACTGATATCCCATGCTGAGTAGTTCCTGCTGGGGTTGCCCTCTGAAAGGCCAGTATTCTCTTGTAGACCATTGAACAGCTGCTGACACTCTTGAGTAAGACAAACAGTCAGCAAATTTGAAACCTGGGGAAACAGCAGCCCGGCCACAGGTTCTTTCAGAGATTCTCCAAATCCAGGTTTTCTGGTCCATTCCACACAAACCGCCCAGGTGGGGATGCAAGCACCTTAACCTCAGGCTTATTTCTCTTCTCTCCAGCTACTGTACACAAATCTGTGATTTCCGTCCAGCCTCCGTGGACCACTGTCTTCCGTGGAGAGAGAGTAAATCTGACTTGCAATGGATTTCACTTCTATGCACAAGAGAAATTAAAAGGCTACCGTTGGTTCTCTGGGAAAGCACGTCCACGTGAAACTCCAGGAAATACCCTTGAGGTTCGTGATTCTGGACAGTACAGGTGCCAGGCCCCAGGCTCACTCCCAAGTAACCCTGTGCACTTGATCTTTTCTTCAGGTGAGAAAGTAGGTGAATTAGTGAAAACTTGGGAAGCGGTTTCAGTACATCTTAGCTCCCTGGATTTTCCGAGGAAAGTCTTCATTCTACTCTAAGTCTTGATCTTTCAGTTTCATGTCCACCCTCCCTCATTGTCTATAGGTGTTTTTCAAACTGCTATTGACATCAGAGTTTAAACGTCTAACATTAATCAGCAGACATCTTGCACACTTACATAATTAAAGGAAGGAGTTAGTTTTAGGGGATTCAGAAGTGAAGCTGTCTTAGGTCCTGTCTTTAACGACATTATAGCCTCCTTTGGGAGAAATTGCATCTACATGAATGTGCTGAGCACAAAATATAAAGTAAAAAGTGCCGTAAAACAAGAATTCAGAGGTGGGAGATCTCCAGCCTCAGGCCTCGTGTCCTCACCTGTCTTAGGATTTGTCCCTTCTCCACTACTTTTCTCTCTAACTGGCACACATATCTCTTTGTCCAGTTTTTCCTATTCCAAAGATCTTCATTTAGAGCAGTGGTCGCCAACTTTTTTGCCACCAGGGACCATTTCAGTAGAAGATAACTTTTCCATGGAGTAGGGAGTAAGGAGACGGTTTTGGGGTGATTCAAGTGCAGTGGGGTTCATGCTCCTGTGAGAATCTAATGCTGCTGCTGATCTGACAGGAAGCGGAGCTCAGATGGTAATGTGGGTGATGGGGAGCAGCTGGAAACACAGGTGAAGCTTCGCTTGCTTGCCTGCTGTTTACCTCCTGCTGTGCTGCGTAGTTCCCAACAGGCCACTGTCCGTGGTGGTCTGGGTGTTAGGGACCCCTGGTTTGATCAGTCCCTAGGCATTGGTCCATAGGAGCAGGCATTCACTGCCATAATCTCAGAGAGAAAGGGTAGAACTTGCCTCTAATCAGAATCTGTAGAGCGTGAGAGTTTCTTGAGTGGACCACATTTACTGTCTTTCGACCCTGGATTTGCGTCTAAGACCACAAACCCTCTGCATAGTGCATTTCAATGCACTGTAACACTTCCTAGGATATTTCTCCAAAACCACCTTTGATAACTGCTGTTATTTAGTCAGCAGGTTGGTGCCAATCTTTGCTGTATTCAACGATGTCAGAGGTTTTGGTCACATCTCTCAGCTTTTCCTCTCTATGTTAGAATCCTTTTATTTTTGAATCTGTCCTTGAATGATTAAATAGATGTGTCTAGGATTTATTTAGGAATTGTATCTGAAGCAAGTCACACTGATTTGGAAGGAGATTCTGAATGAGCTTGGATCAGGAGACTAAATCCTGGGGAAGGAAAAGGAAGAAAAGAAAAACTCTGCAATTGAGGAGACTCAGAGGAAAGAGTGCTTGAATGACAGTGTCTTACCTCTGTGTGATTTTCAGCCTCCCTCATCCTCCAGGTGCCGTACTCCGTGTTTGAAGGTGATGAGTTGGTCCTGAGATGCCAGAAAAGGGGGAGAGAGAAACTGGCTGTTGTGAAGTATACTTGGAATCAAAAAATTATTTCTGGTTCTGACGAAAGCTTGGATCTTTTGATACCAAAAGCAAGCTTAAATAACAGTGGCTGTTACCAATGCATTGCATTCTTGGAAAATGCTTATGTATTGAGAGCAAGTCAGGCAAATGTTCAAATTCAAGGTAAGCCCTTCATTTCATACACATTTCCTTAGCAGTGTCAGGGTGGGGTAAATTGGGCACCTGAGTGGGGATCTGTAAAAGTAGTTTTTCTGTTTATTGATTTGTTTTGGTGGACCTCATGGCTTGCAGGATCTCCTGAGTTCCCCGATCAGGATCAAAACAGGGCTCTTGGCAGTTAAAGCACAGTGTCCTAACAACTAGACGTCCAGGAAATTCCCTATATAAGCTGATACCATAGCAAATGTTGGATAAATTCGTGACCTAAGTCCTCTAAGAGGTAGAGAAAGTGGAGTAATTGAACTTAAATAGTCCTGGCGAAGAAAAAGGTGATAGAGGGACCAATAAGTTTGTCTTGTTGGGTGTCTGAAGTTTTTTGGGACCAAGAATCCAAGCCGGCCTCATACTGAGAGCTTGGCTTCCCTCTTCTCTCTAGAACTGTTTTCACGCCCAAAGCTGGAAGTCACCGATTCCCAGCCCATCGAGGGGAACCCTGTAAACCTGACCTGTGGGACACGGCTCCCGCTAGAGCGGCCGGACACTCCGCTTCGCTTTGGGTTCTTCAGAGAGGACGGGGCTGTGATCTCAAACTGGAGCGGGTCCCCGGACCTCCAGATCACAGCCATGTGGAGAGAAGACTCAGGATCATACTGGTGTGGTGCTGAAACAGTGACCGGTGGCATCCGCAAACGCAGCCTCCCACTTCAGATTGACGTGCAGAGTGAGTGTTGGAGGGCCAGGCTGTGATGTCTCCCCTGGCTGCTCCGTCTGGCCCCGTGGGGGTAGGGGCTGCCCAGCACAGATGGATTTTGTCAGCCTGACAGAGGCTCCAGGCTTAGATCTCATGAGAAGTGAGGTACTATAATAAAAGAAATACAGGATTTTGCTTCCATCTATATGTCTCTAAAAACATAGCCTTTTGTAAAAGTTTCAGCTCCTTGAAATGACAGAGGTGATTCATGGAGGTAGACACAGAGCTGGGGAAAACAAAATGAAAACAAGGAGCTAAATGCTTTGCTACTGAATTGACAGATTCTAGGATGTCAGGTCTTTGGGGAAACTGTTTAGAAAACACACAACCACAGAGGTGGACCTCAACTGGTAACATCAAACATTGTGATGTCTAAAGTGGAAGAGGAGGACATACATACATAGAAAGATAAATACAGTAAATATCAGCTCATCTTAAGTACCAAAGCAGGACTGGTGGAAAAGGATGTAGTCTAGGCCAGTGTAATGATAGTGACTATTGCTATTATCTTTCTGGGATCAAAATAATTCAGGCTGACAACTAGGACATGACATAAAACCCAAACACTTTTCCAAGGAGAATCAATTTTTCTCTCCTGGAGCCCATGTATCAGGATGAAAAGGTGATGCTTTAGTGATGCTTTAGGTCTGAAATCTGCAATCTCTGGGCTACAGTGCTAGCATCTGCAGAAGAGTCCCATAAAAAGTGCCCCTGTCCAATATCCCAGCCCCATCTTCTCCCATCATGCCCTCACCTGTCATCTTGTGTTCACACAGGAATCCCTGTGTCTGGAGTGTTCCTGGAGACCCAGCCCCAGGAGGACCAGGTGGTTGAAGGGGAGACGCTGGTCCTTGTCTGCTCTGTGGCCAAAGGCACCGGAAAAACCACGTTCTCTTGGCACAGAGAGGACACGAGGGAGACTCTGGGGCAGAAAAGTCAGCGCTCCCAGAGAGCCGAGCTGGAGATCCCCGTTATCTGGGAGAGCCACGCCGGGCACTACTACTGCACAGCTGACAACGGCTACGGCCTCATCCAGAGCGAGGCAGTGAACGTCACTGTGAGAAGTAAGTTTTAATCTCCATTCATCTTACTTATTCTCATATTTCTCAAATTAGGGATGGACATAGCCAACACTATCTTTATGATTCTCCTTTTTAAATTTCATTTCCACTTTGCCATCTTCCGAGGTGATAGACACTTTCTTCCATTAAATATCAATAATTCAGGTTGTAAGGAGGTACTCCAGTGAGCTAATGCTGTCCAGGAACCATTTCACTCCTTGGGGATGATTTTTGTGTGACTTTATGCTGATCCATTGTTTTGTTGCTCTCCAAGAACAGCCTCATATCATTAATAGTGTTTTAGGGTAGGGCATAGCTCCCCCATCCTAAGCATCAACTATACTCTCGTTTCAATAAATCATCCCACAGGACCAAAGATCTAAGGCATCATTTTATTCTGTTACTGAGGGTCTAAGAGTATCTTAGTACCAAATGGCATGCAAGTTAAGAAACTTACAAGTACCAAGAGTGAATGCAGAGCCCCTTTTATGTCCATAGAGGAGATAAGCCTTCCTTTGGGATTGCACAGTCCTAGCTTATATCTCTCTCTCCCATCATCTATCTCCAAGGAGTCATATAAAGTCAAGCCAGGTTCCCACTCAGCTGCTCTGGCACTGAAGAAATGATTCCTACGGGGCTTCAGTGCAGCCTCTGTTTCAGGTTCACTTGCATCCTGGGCTAACCAATAAAGCTAACTTTTACGGAGGAACTACAGGAAAGCAAAGATTTTCCTGCTTTCCTTTACATTTAAACCCCTTAAAAGAGTTATCTCTACTCACTGTCTTCACTTCTATTTTCTCTCAGACCTGTCACTGTCAGGCTTTCCTCACTCCAATAGGTACTATTAAACCTATTCATCAGATACTCCTTTTAAGTTTTTGTCACTGGATCTTCATCACATTTTTCCCTGGAGTAGGAAATGGCACTGTGCTCTGGTATTCTTGCCTGGAAAATCCCATGGGCAGAGGATCTTGGTGGGCTATAGCCCATGGGATCGCACAGAGTCAGACATGACTGAACAACTGGGCATATCACATTTTTAATTATTATGTTTTAGGAAATCCTCCCAAGACTCTATCTTTCTCTACTCTCTGCATCCACTCCCTGGATCATCTCACCCAATCTTGTGACTTTAAATACACTTAAAACTGTATATACCTGTGACTCCCAAATTCAATCTACAGCCTAGATCTCCAGTCTGAACCCAAGACCCATATATTCAAGTACTTAACTACTTCACAGGATTGGCTAATTGGCATCTTAAACTTAATTCATTCAAAACCAGATTTGTGATTTTTCACCCCAAATATGTGCCTGCTTAAGCTTTCACTTGGTATGTATAAAACTCCATTCTCTTAGTTGTCCAGGTCAAAAAGCCAGGCGTCATTCTAGAGCCTCCACCTCGAATCCACCTGCAAGTCCAATAGCTCTGCCTTCAAAATATCACCAGAATGTGACTAATTCCCACCACGTCCACTCCTACCACTTGATCCAAGCCACCTGGATGATTGCAATAATACTGTTCTGCTTCATCTGTTGTTCTACACAGCCTGTTCTCAACACAGCATCAGAAGGAACTCTAAGCCATAAATCAGATCATGTTTCTCTTCTGCCCATGGCTTCCTATCTCCTTCAGAGAGAGAGAACCAATGTCCTCTCAACATTCCACCAGGTCCTGGTGATCTGTTGGTCCTATTACTGTGACCTAATGGCTCACGACTCCCCTTCTCCACTTGAGCCACCAGGGCCCCCGTCTCTCCTTCAAACCTCTCAGTCACATTCCACCACAGGGCCTTTGCAATGCTCTTCCCTGGTATCTTCATGCTCATTCCCTTGCTTCCTTCAGAACTCTACTCACCTTCTCCATGAGACCTTCCTAGCCATGCTATACAGTGTAGCAGCTCTTCACCAAGGCCCTCCCTCTCCTGGTCCTTCTTGATTCTTCTTTGCAGCATGTGTCACCAACTCCCAGACCATGCAGTCTTTGCTGTCTCCTTCCACACCTCCCACGAGGGCTTCCCTGGTGGCTCAGATGGTTAAGAACACACCTGCAATGCAGGAGACCTGGGTTTGGTCCCTGAGTTGGGAAGATCTCGTTGAGATGGGAATGGCAACCCATACCAGTATTCTTGCCTGGAGAAATCCCCAAGGACAAAGCCTGGCGGGCTATAGTTCATGGGGTCACAAAGAGTCAGAAATGACAGGGTGACTGACACTTTCAACACTTCCACACCTCCCATAGTAGCTTCATGAAGGTAGATCTCTATTTTGACCATTTGTTATCACAAGTGCCTATTCTACTGCTCAGCTCATAATAAGCATTCAGTAAATATTTGCTGAGTGAATATATTTTGCATATATCACTTTTGCTTATCATAGTAATAATCCTAGAAAAGAAAGATATCGTTATCTTCATTCTACAGAAAAGGAAAGTGAAACTCAAAAAAGTTTGCTGATTTGCATTAGGTACAAAGCTTCTACCTAGCAGCCTGGATTTGAACCTCAATACAATCTTTTAGCTCAGAGAGACAGAAACCATTGTCAAAGTTTCTTGAAGAAGTGCCACTATCCACCATGCTAAATAAGCAGAGAACTGTGCTGTTTATATCAAACCAGTCAGCCCTGACTGAGCCATAGACCTAGACAGTTTGGTTAGTGGCTCTGGGAAGGGGTTGCTATGCTAATGGCACAGCTGCTTTACAATTTTCCCTTCAACTCCCTCGGGGCATGTCCCGTGATCAAGCCGGGCCTTCCCAGGTCAGGGGAACTGACATGTCTTCCCCCAAAAATATGCCACAGGAGGGTCTGCATCTCACCCTCAAAATTTCTTGAACAGTAATATTGGGTGTAATTCCCAGCAGAGAAGGGCAGAGACTAAGCCTGAAATACCATTAAAATGACATTTCAAGAATCAGGTGGGCGAAGGGAAAAAGAGATTAGCAAAGCTGAAAGCTGCCCAAAGACACCCTCTGAGGAGTCTTGAACGCCCTAGAATCCAGAGTGACATTGAGGGTAGGAGCATTGCTTCTTCAGGAAGGCTTTTTTTTGCTAATTGATTTTCTTTTAAATTTTATTGTAGTATAGTTGATTTACAATGTTGTGTTAGTTTCAGGTGTATGGCAAAATGAATCTGCTATACATACACATGTATCCATTCTTCTTAAGATTCTTTCCCTATATAGGTCATTATGAAGTATGAAGTATGGAGTTTTGAGCTACATCCTGTGCTATATAGGACTTCCTGGTGGCCCAAATGGTAAAGAATCCACCTGTGATACAGAAGACCCAGGTTTGATCTCTGTGCTGGGAAGATCCCCTGGAGAAGGGAATGGCAACCCACTCCAGTATTCTTGCCTGGAAAATTCCATGGACAGAGGAGCATGGAGGGCTACAGTCCATCGGGTTGTGAGAGTCAGACACAACTGAGCAACTAACAGTTACCCTGTGTTATACAGTAGGTCCTTATTAGTGATCTGCTTTTTATGGAGTAGTGTATATATGGGAGGGCATGGCAACCCACTCCAGTATTCTTGCCTGGAGAATCTCCATGGACAGAGGAACCTGGTGGGCTCCAGTCCACAGGGTCACAAAGAGTCAGACACGACTGGGGCAACTCAGCATGCACGCATACGGTGCATATATCAATCCCAGTCTTCTAATTTATCCCCTTGTAACCATACATTTGTTTTGTATGGTTGTGCTTAGTCACTCGGTCATGTTTGGCTCTGCAATTCCATGGACCATAGCCCACCGGGCTCCTCTGTCCATGGGATTCTCCAGGCAAGAATACTGGAGTGGGTAGCCATGCCCTCCTCTAGGGGATCTCCCAGACCCAGGGATCAAACCTGGATCTTCTGCACTGAAGGCAGATACATCACCATCTGTGCCACCAGGGAAGCCCAAGTTTGTCTTACGCATCTGTAACTACTTCTGTTTTATAGATAAGTTCATTTGTACCCCCCCCCCCCACTTTTTTTTTAGACTCCACATATAAATGATATCATGTGATATTTGCCTTTCTCTGTCTGGTTGACTGCACTCAATATGAGTCCAGGAAGACTCTTATACTGAAAAGTTTACTTACAATCCCTGAAAGAGAATAATTGTGAATCTGTTGGTAATTCACACCTATATGTAAAATTTCTCATCTTTCCTTTTGAATTTTAAGGTCAGTAGAATGAATCAGCGTCCTCTGATACAGGCAGAGAACTGGTTCCTTCACACATATAATTTCGTTTTATTCTCACAACTGCTTTGCAAGGGAACAGATGATCTCAGAGTTTAAGCAGATTTCAAGGATTCAGTTGATATGCATCAGAACTAGAATGTCTTCTTTTTAGCTTGTGGACCTCCTGCAAAATCTCTGTGCTTAGAAATGTCATATAGCATAGCAAATAGCATAGCAGGATAGAAACTCTGAGATAGCCTGGAGCACTAGTGCCTTGGTAGGCTGTCTTAGCTTGCATTACTGTAACAAGATATGGTAGACAGGGTGACTTTAAGAGCAGGAATTTATTTCTTACAGTTTCAGAGGCTGGAAGTCTGAGATCAGGACTGAAATCAGAATGCTGGCATGGTTAGTTTCTGGAGAGACCCCTCTTCCTGGCTTGCAGACTGCTGCCCTCTGGCTGTGTCCTCATGTGATAGAGTTGGGGAGAGAGTGAGAGAGATCTCTGGAATCTCTTCTTCTAAGGGCCCTAATCCCATTATGAAGGACCATTCTCATGGCCTCATCTAAACCTGACTACCTCTCAAAGGCACCATCTCCAAACCCATCACACTAGGGTTAGAACCACTTCAATTTATGAATTTTGGTGGAACACAATTCAGTCCATAGAATGGGCTGAAGTTGGCTAAGGTAGTGCATGTGTGTGCATGCATGTGTGTGTGCTCAGGTGTGTCCGACTCTTTGTGACCCCAAGGACTGTAGCCCACTAGGCTCTGCTGTCCAGGGAATAGTCCAGGCAAGAATACTGGAGTGGGGTGCCATTTCCTACTTCAGGGCATCTTCCCGACCCAGGGACTGAATCCGAGTCTTTTGCATCTCCTGTGTTAGCAGGTAGATTCTTTACCATTGCACTACATGGTGCTGTGTGCGAGTGAGCCTAATGTGTGAGGGTGTCCCTGAAACTGGTCAAAGGGCCATGAAATTTCTGAGAAAAGACCCTGATGCTGGGAAAGATCGAAGGCAGAAGGAGAAGGGGATGACAGATGATGAGATGATTGGATCGCATCACCGACTCGATGGACATGATTTTGAGCAAGCTTCTGGAGTTGGTGATGGATAGGGAAGCCTGGCATGCTGCAGTCCATGGGGTTGCAGAGTCAGACATGACTGAGCAACTCTACTGACCTGAGAGCATAATGTAAGGGCAATGAATAAGAGATAATACTTACATAGACATAGCACTTATCATATGTTAAGAACCATGCAAAGCACTTTATTAACTTATTTTCATCCACCAACAATAGTACTACTATAGTTACCGTTTTCTCCATTTTACAGATAAGAAAACTGATGAACAGGGAAGATTAAATAAAGGTTGCTGGCCACACAGGTAGTAAAAACCTACCAGTTTTTAAAAACCTAAAAAACTAAAACTTTAAAAACTTTAAAAACCTAAAACAGGTTTTAAAAACCTAAAAAAAGTTTTTAAAAAGTTAGTAAAAACCTAAAAATTCTAACCTAACAGCCTAATTTTAGAGTTTATGCCTTCCTTTTTATTGCTATTCCACTTATAGTGAGATAGGATTGACGTAAAACATCATGAAAGTTTACAGTATATAATATAGTGATTTGCTGCATGTATATATTTCAGATTTATTACCACAAAAAAGTTACTTAACACATCCATCACCTTACACAGTTGCAATTTTGTGAGTGTATGTGTGATAAGAACTTTTATAATCTACTATCTTCAGTTTAGTTCAGTTCAGTCGCTCAGTTTGTCCAACTCTTTGTGACCCAATGAACCGCAGCATGCCAGGCCTCCCGGTCCATCACCAACTCCCAGAGTTTACCAAAACTCATGTCCATTGAGTCGGTGATGCCATCCAACCATCTCATCCTCTGTCGTCCCCTTTTCCTCCTGCCTTCAATCTTTCCCAACATCAGGGTCTTTTCAAATGAGTCAGCTCTTCCCATCAGATGGGCAAAATATTGGAATTTCAGCTTCAACATCAGTCATTCCAATGAACACCAAGGACTGATTTGCTTTAGGATGGACTGATTGGATCTCCTTGCAGTCCAAGGGACTCTCAAGAGTCTCCTCCAACACCATAGTTCAAAAGCATCAATTCTTCAGCGCTCAACTTTCTTTATAGTCCAACTCTCACATCCATGAATGACCACTGGAAAAACCATAGCCTTGACTAGACAGACCTTTGTTGGCAAAGTCATGTCTCTGCTTTTTATTTATTTATTTATTTATTTTTATGTCTCTGCTTTTTAATATGCTGCCTAGGTTGGTCTATCTTAGCAGCTTTCAAATATATTTACAATATATTCTTAACTATAATCACCATTGTATACATCACATCCTCCAAACTTACTCATTTTATAACTGGAAGTTGTATCCTTTGACCACCTCCACCCATTTCTCCTACCCTCCACCCCTTACTCCTGGCAACCACCAATTCATTCTCTGTTTTTGTGAGTTTTTTTTTTTTTTTAAAGATTCTAGATGTAAGTGAGATCATAAAATATTTGTCTTTTCCTCTGTCTGACTTGTTGCACTTAGCATAATGCCCTCAGGCTTCATTCATGTTGTTGCAAATGGCGAAATTTTCTTTTTTATAGCTGTATAATAGTCTACCATATTCACATTCCATCCTGATTGAATAGTGTGTGTTTGTTGTCGTCTAGTTGCTAAGTCATGTCTGACTCTTTTGTGACCCCATGGACTGTAGCATACTACACTCCTCTGTCCATGGGTTTCCCAGGCAAGAATACTGGAGTGGGTTGCCATTTCCTTCCCTAGGGGATCTTCCCGACCTAGAATCGAACGTGTGTCTCCAGCATTGGCTGTGCTTTGTCACTCAGTCATGTCTGACTCTCTGTGACCATTTGGACTGTAGCCCTGCATTGGCAGGGGGATTCTTTACCACTGAGCCACCAGGGAAACCCCATATATACCACACTTTCTTTATCTATTCATACATCAATGACATTTAGGTTGCACATATCTTGGTTATTGTAAATAATATTGCAGTAAACATGGGGATGCAGATATCTCTTCGAGATAGTAATTCCATTTTCTTTGGATATATACCCAGAAGTGGGATTGCTAGATTATATAATAATTCTATTTTTTTTAATTTTATAGGAGTCTACATACTGTTTTTCACTGTGACTGCACCAATTTACATTCTCACCAACACTGTACAAGGGTTTTCTTCTCTCCTTGTCCTTACCAACATATTATTTCCTGTCTCTCTCTCCTTTTTTTGAGTTATAGGGAATAAAGTTTATTTTTATGAAAAGTGTAAAGCAAAATTAAAATTACATACATTAGTCACATAACTCAACATGCTTAATTTGGTATAAGTGTGATGCATTTTCTTGCTTTCCTATGTTTTGCTAAATCACCATAACCTTGTTGTTGTTCAGTCATTAAGTCATGTCTGACTTTGCGACCCCATGGACTGTAGCAAGCCAGGCTTCAATATCTCCCAGAGTTTGCTCAAATTCAAGTCCATTGGGTCAGTGATGCTGTCTAATCATCTCATCCTCTGCTGACCCCTTCTCCTTTTGCCTTCCATCTTTCCCAGCATCAGGGTCTTTTCCAATGAGTCAGTTGTTTGCATCAGGTGGCCAAAGTATTGGAGCTTCAGCTTCAGCATCAGTCCTTCCAGTGAATATTCAGGGCTGATTTCTGGTTTGGTCTTCTTGCAGTCCAAGGACACCATAAGCTAGACTGCTTTATTAAACTAAGGCATGGAAACTTAGTTTTACTCTTTTGCTTACACTCTGATTTCAAACAATTTTATTAAAAAAAAAGCCATTGTAACAGGTGTGAGGTGCTACCTCACTGTGGTTTTGATTTGCATTTCCCTGATGATCAATGATGTTGAACACGTTTTCCTGTGCCTGTTGGCTTTTGCATGTCTTCTTTGTAAAAAATGACTATTCAGATCCTTTGTCCATTTTTAAATTATTATTTGAGGATTTTTTTTTTTTAGCTATAGAGTTGTATGACTTCCTCATATTGTTACCAATGACTTTTCCCCTATATTTTCTCCTAGGAGTTTTATGGTTTCTGTTCTTAAAGTCTTTAATACATTTCTAGTTAATTTTTGTGAGTGATTTAAGATGGAGGCCCGGTTTCATTCTTTTGCATGTGAATTAGCAAGTTTCCCCAGCACCATTTATTAAGAGAGTATCTTTTCCACTGAGTATTTTTGACTTCTTTGACAAATATTAGTTGATGATATATTCACAGGTTTATGTCTGGGCTCTTGATTCTATCCCACTGGTTCATGTTTCTGTTTTTATGCCAATGCCTATTTGTTTTGGTTGTTCAAGTTTTGTTATATTGTTTGAATTCAGGTCATGTAGAGCCTCTGGCTTTGTTCTTTTGTTGCAGGATTGCTTTAGCTATTTGGTGTCTTTTGTGGTGCCATACAATTTTGTTTTTAATTTCTATAAAAAATGATGTTGGGATTTTGATAGGGATTGCATTGAATCTGTTTGGCTTCAATAGCTTTGAACAGTATGAACATTTTAGCAGTATTAATTCTTTCAATTCACCAACATGGGATTTCTTTCCATATATTTGTGTCTTCATTTTTTTAACCATATCTTATGGTTTTCAATATACACATCTTTCATCTCCTTGATTCAATTTGCAATCAATAATAACTCTTTTATTGTTTTTGATGCTATTGAAAATAGGACTGTTTTCTTTATTTCTTCTTCAGATAATCCCTTGTTGTTGTATAGGAGCACAACTGATTTTTGTATTGATATTGTATTCTGCAACTCTATGAATTAGTTCATTAGTTCTAACAGATTTTCTGGGGAGTCTTTAGGATTTTCTTTATATAAGGTCATGTCATCTTCAAACAGAGACAATCTTTCTTCTTCCTTTCCAATTTTGAGGCCTTTTATTATTATTATTATTTTCTTGCCTGATTGCTCTGGCTGAGAATTCTAGAACTATGTTAAATAGGAGTGGAGAGAGGGCACCCTGGCCTTGGAGAATGGATCTGATGAAAAATATCAAAATTCTCCAACAATTTAGTCTATTCCTTCTATCAGTTTTTTTTCCCCCAGCTCTTCAAAGCACATAAGACTCAGGCTTCTAGGAGGAAGGAAACTGATGCCATTTCATTGTGGTGTCCCAGTATATTATTTTAATAGAGAGCAGTATCAGAGTTACTGTTAGTTCAACTAGTGCCCTAATCAGTGGAGACATTTGCTTTCTTTCTCAGGCATGTTGCTGTTCCAAGTTGGATTCTGCCAAGTCATTGTCATAACATCTTTCCAGATGTCTAGGAGAAATTTCCAAATGGCCCAATTACAAGAGTACAGAATAGATAGACAACTGGTGAGATAGATAGACAGATGCAGTGTGTGTGCTCGGTCACTCACTCATGTCCAGCTCTTTTCAGCCTCATGCACTACATAGCCTGCCAGGATCCTCTGTCCAGGGAATCTTCCAGGCAAGAATACTAGAGTGGGTTGCCTTCTACTGAAGGGATCTTCCTGACCCAGGGGTCGAATCCACATCTCTTGTGTCTCCTGCATTAGTAGGCAGATTCTTGACCAGGGAGCCACCTGGGAAACCATAGATGTCCCTCCAAATATTAATGTCTGAAGTGAAGTCAGTGGACCAGTGGAGGGACCTGGCTTCCTTTCCCCCCTGTGCCACTATCCCCTCAGATGCCTGCCTTCTGCCCCTGCGTGGTGAGTCACTTCCTGTCATATGCAGGCTCAGGACTGTGCTGCCCACAAGTGGAGACCTGCTTCCTGTGCCGCACAGTCCTAGTCCAGTCCTCAACGGTCCCCATGGGTCCTTGTCTTCTAGAGCCCTCCCTTTCCCAGGGCACAGGACCCCAGCCAGGTCGAGGAAAGTTTCCAGGGCTTCAGGGCACCTCCAGGCTCTAGATCCCTCCCCCTGAGGCTCTCACACACGCTTTTTCTGTCCAGGCATCCCAGGGATTAAAATAGGCCTTGTAGCGGGAGGAACCACCGGGGGATCACTCAGCATTCTCCTGGCTGTGGCCCTGCTGTTTTACTGCTGGCACCAGAGGAAACCAGGTTTGTGTTCTCTCTTACCCCTGGCTAACCTCCACAACCTCTCCCTGCCTCAGGAACCCCAAATATTGCAGCCTTGGAAACTGCCACATTACCATTCTCCACCTCACCATCCCAGTGCTAATTGACGGGCTCACCTGCTTTCTTCAAAAGGCAGTTTTCTTAATAGGTGTCTAGTCTAATTTATGAAGCCTCAGGTGAAAGATGGGGACGGAATAAACATTTTAATGTAAAGTTTCAAGAACTTCAGATGGTTTCCTTGGATAGTTGCTTTGGTCCAAACAGACTGGTCAACTAGATACTTTAACCCATCCTACTTCTCCCGTAAGTGGACAGTCAAATAAAACTGAAAGGCCCTATGAAGAAATGACTGAGAATGGGAGGTGACTAATCTCTATCCTTCTTCCTCAGAGATATTCGTGAGTCAAAGCCTGGGACCAGCATCTTGTATTCCAATGACTCCGCTCTCTACAGGTCAGGTTACTGGCTTCCCCTCCACCCAGAGGAGAGAGTTTCTCCCACATACTATCTGCCGTGCTTCCAAAGCTTTCTTGCTTTAGCCCAGGTCAGGCTAGCTTCAGACATCAGAAAATCTGGTGTTGAACACACACACAAAAGTTTTTCAGCTCTAGTGCAGTTACCCACATGCTTTAACTTTGTGTTTTGAGTGCATGCTCAGTCACGTCCCACTCTTTGTGACCCCATGGACTGTAGCTCCCCAGGCTCCTCTGTCCATGAATTCTCCAGGCTTGAATACTGGAGTGGGTAGCCCTTCCCTTCTCCAGGGGATCTTCCCTACCCAGGGACCGAATCCGGGTCTCCTGCATTGCAGGAAGATGCTCTACTGTCTGAGCCACGAGGGAAGCACAACTCTGTGTTTTAACTTAATTCAACTCAACTCACCTCATCCTTCTGAGCACCTCCTCTGTATCCTGCACTGGGCTGGATGTATGGAGCTTTGGACCTCTGACCAAAGTGTCCTTAACAAGCCTGAGGTGAAGTCTGAGGTCCTGGGCATAACCACAGATTCTCCTGGAAATCCACGCATAGCCCCACACTACTCTGCAAGAAAAACAATTTAGTTCTATTTAGTATAGTTTTCATCCCAATCCCAAAGAAAGGCAATGCCAAAGAAAGCTCGAACTACCACACAATTGCACTCATCTCACACGCTACTAAAGTAATGCTCAAAATTCTCCAAGCCAGGCTTCAGCAATACGTGAACCGTGTACTTCCAGATGTTCAAGCTGGTTTTAGAAAAGACAGAGGAACCAGAGATCAAATTGCCAACATCCACTGGATCATCGAAAAAGCAAGAGAGTTCCAGAAAAACATCTATTTCTGCTTTATTGACTACGCCAAAGCCTTTGACTGTGTGCCTGTGGAAAATTCTGAAAGAGATGGGAATACCAGACCATCTGATCTGTCTCTTGAGAAACCTGTATACAGGTCAGGAAGAAACAGTTAGAACTGGCCATGGAACACAGACTGGTTCCCAGTAGGAAAAGGAGTAGGTCAAGGCTATAATTGTCACCCTGCTTATTTAACTTATATGCAGAGTACATCATGAGAAATGCTCGGCTGGAAGAAGCACAAGCTGGAATCAAGATTGCAGGGAGAAATATCAGTAACCTCAGATATGCAGATAACACCACCCTTATGACAGAAAGTGAAGAGGAACTAAAAAGCCTCTTGATGAAAGTGAAGGAGGAAAGTGAAAAAGTTGGCTTAAAATTCAACATTCAGAAAACTAATATCATGGCATCTGGTCCCATCACTTCATGGCAAATAGATGGGGTAACACTGGAAACAGTGTCAGACTTTAATTTTTGGGGTCCCAAATCACTGCAGATGGTGATTGCAGCCATGAAATGAAAAGATGCTTACTCCTTGGAAGGAAAGTTATGACCAACCTAGATAGCATATTAAAAAGCAGAGACGTTACTTTGCCAACAAAGGTCCATCTAGTCAAGGCTATGGCTTTTCCAGTACTCATGTATGGATGTGAGAGTTGGACTATAAAGAAAGCTGAGCACTGAAGAATTGATGCTTTTGAACTGTGGTGTTGGAGAAGACTCTTGAGAGTCCCTTGGACTGTGAGGAGATCCAACCAGTCCATCCTAAAGGAGATCAGTCCTGGGTGTTCATTGGAAGGACTGATGCTGAAGCTGAAACTCCAATACTTTGGCCACCTTATGCTAAGAGTTGACTCATTGGAAAAGACCCTAATGCTGGGAAGGGTTGGGAGCAGGAGGAGAAGGGGATGACAGAGGATGAGATGGCTGGATGGCATCACCGACTCAACGGACATTAGTTTGAGTAAACTCTGGGAGTTGGTGATGGACAGGGAGGCCTGGCGTGCTGTGATTCATAGGGTTGCATAGAGTCGGACATGACTGAGTGACTGAACTGAACCAAAGGTATATCAACACAGCCTTGAACCCTAATCAAGTCTCAGATGTTTGCGTATTCAACACAACAATGTGTAGCCCTGTCCCCAGCAAGTTATGTGCTTGGTTCAATTCTTATTCACGAGAATCTGAGACTGCACCCATGTTTGAATTGATTCTCTTGGCAGCACATGGGCTCCCCTGGTAGCTCAGCTGGTAGAGTCCACCTGCAATGCAGGTGACCCCAGTTTGATTTCTGGGTTGGCAAGTTCCCTTGGAGACCTAGGCTGCCCACTCCAGTATTCTTGTACTTCCCTGGTGGTTCAGATGATAAAGAATTCGCTTGTAGTGCGGGAGACCTGGGTTTGATCCCTGGGTTGGGAAGAACCCCTGGAACAGGGCATAGCAAACCACTCCAGCCCTCTTGCCTGGAGAATCCCCATGGACAGAGGAGCCTGGCGGGCTGCAGTCCATGGGGTCGAAAGAGTCGGACACATCTGAGCACTGCCCAGCTCAGCACACAGCAGGTGGTATGTATGTGTGAAATAGTTGAGAAAGGGCTCCCTCTGCTGACACAAATCTGCCTTTGTTTTATTTGCAGGAGACGACTCTCAGGGAGGCACAATCAGGTGAGGTCTCAGCCTTCTGGTTTCCCAAGAATAAAATATGCAGAATTGTGGGGCAACAAGATTGGAACAAGTGATTTCTCTATGTCCCTGTGGCTTCATGCTCCCACTTTCACATTCTTTAAAATGGCCATAATCACAGCTTCTTGGAATCCTAATAGTGTATACAACGGATTTTCCCGCATAAATAGATCAGTTTCTTATTTCAAATTTATCCATTCCATTAAATGGATGATACTAAAGGTTATAGATTTTCTAGGTTGGCAGAAAGTATTTCTGATGCAAATAGTCCTATAGTTAGACCACATGTTACTATAACTGTATAAAATGATTGTTAGTCCTAGATTTTACAGTGGGGTCTCAGCTTCTAGTAATCCTCTTTTTGTCCCAACTGTGCTTATTTACTCATCAAATTTTGTGTTTTTAAGTTTGGTTTGATAAATAGGGTCTTGTTCTTCTATCTGTGTCAGTGTCTTGGTCTTAGGTCATAGTCAGATTCTTGGATCATGGATTTTGTCTAATTGCTTCTTGAATTATCCAGGCAGAATGCTGTAAAGACACTTCCTCTTGATGATGAGGCTGGGCTTTTTTTTTTTTTTAACCAATTGAGAGTGACCATTCTATTTATGAGATGATCATTTCTATGACGTCAAAGACTCTTCTAGCCTTGTTCTGCTGACTTCTCCCTACTCTTTTTTTTTTTTCTCTATCCCACTTTCATGTATAGTATAATGTTCCAAGGGTGATCAGTGTTTCTATGCCTTACAGGAGACCCTTGACCGTAGGCCCATCAGAACCCCTCAACCCCCTGCACCCTGCCCCCGTGGAGCTGCAGCAGTTGTACATCAACGGTGAGGACTCCCTGGTGGGAAGCTGCTCTGGGCCTGAGCCAGAGAAAGATACTTGTTTTGAGGCCTAGCAAAAGGCCCTGGTCTCCCTAAGCATCCCAGAAATTCATGGTAAACAATTGTTTATGAAGAAGCATCTGTAGCACACCCCACTGACTGGGATTGCTTACGAAGTTTTTTTTTTTTTTTTTTCTCTTCTCAGTGCATCCCAGAGAAAGAGACTTGGTATATTCTGAGATCCAGATTACTCAGCCTGGAGCAGAAGGGGAAGGTACGTTACTGGGGAGAGATTTTGGCTGCAAACTGCATTCATTCATTTGACACGTTTACTGAGTCTGCTTTGAGTAAATGGAGTGAATCACTGATCAAGACAGATTAAAAATCCCTATAGTAGTGCTTAGATTCCAAAGAAAGAGGACAGATACAGAAAGCTATGTAGCATCCTTCCTGATATCAGAACAAAAGTTAAGCATCTGTCTAACAGACATTGTAATCATGAGGGTATATGTTCAAAGGTTATCTGAAAATAGTGAATGAATTATTGCAAAGCACCTACCATGTGATACCAGAAAGAATGAAGGGATGGAGCCAAAGCAAAAACAACACCCAGTTGTGGATGTGACTGGTGATAGAAGCAAGGTCCTATGCTGTAAAGAGCAATATTGCATAGGAACCTGCAATGTTAGGTCCATGAATCAAGGCAAATTGGAAGTGGTCAAACAGGAGATGGCAAGAGGGAATGCTGATATTCTAGGAATCAGCGAACTAAAATGGACTGGAATGGGTGAATTTAACTCAGGTGACCATTATATCTACTACTGTGGGCAGGAATCCCTTAGAAGAAATGTAGTAGCCATCATGGTCAACAAAAGAGTCTGAAATGCAGTACTTGGATGCAATCTCAAAAATGACGGAATGATCTCTGTTCATTTCCAAGGCAAACCATTCAATATCATGGTAATCCAAGCCTATACCCCAACCAGTAATGCTGAAAAAGCTGAAGTTGAACGGTTCTATGAAGACCTACAAGACCTTTTAGAACTAACACCCAAAAATGATGTCCTTTTCACTATAGGGGGCTGGAATGCAAAAGTAGGAAGTCAAGAAACACCTGGAGTAACAAATTTGGCCTTGGAGTATGGAATGAAGCAGGGCAAAGGCTAATAAAGTTTTGCCAAGAGAATGCACTGGTCATAACAAACACCCTCTTACAACAACACAAGAGATGACTCTACACATGGACATCACCAGATGGTCAACACCGAAATCAGATTGATTATATTCTTTGCAGCCAAAGATGGAGAAGCTGCATACAGTCAGCAGAAACAAGACCAGGAGCTGATTGTGGCTCAGATCATGAACTCCTTATTGCCAAATTCAGACTTAAACTGAAGAAAGTAGGGAAAACCACTAGACCATTCAGGTATAACCTAAATCAAATCCCTTATGACTATACAGTGGAAGTGAGAAATAGATTTAAGGCACTAGATCTGATAGACAGAGAGCCTGATGAACTATGGATGGAGGTTCGTGACATTGTACAGGAGATAAGGATCAAGACCATCCCCATGGAAAAGAAATCAAAAAGGCAAAATGGTTGTCTGAGGAGGCCTTACAAATAGCTGTGAAAAGAAGAGAAGTGAAAAACAAAGGAGAAAAGGAAAGATATTCCCATTTGAATGCAGAATTCCGAAGAATAGCCAGGGGAGATGAGAAAGCCTTCCTCAGTGATCAATGCAAAGAAATAGAGTAAAACAACAGAATGGGAAAGACAAGAAATCTCTTCAAGAAAATTAGAGATACCAAGGGAACATTTCATGCAAAGATGGGATCGATAAAGGACAGAAATGGTAAGGACCTAACAGAAGCAGAAGATATTAAGAAGAGGTGGCAAGAATACACAGAAGAACTGTACAAAAAAGACCTTCATGATCCAGATAATCATGATGGTGTGATCACTCACCTAGAGCCAGACATCCTGGAATGTGAAGTCAAGTGGGCCTTAGAAAGCATCACTATGAACAAAGCTAGTGGATGTTATGGAATTCCAATTGAGCTATTTCAAATCCTGAAAGATGATGCTGTGAAAGTGCTGCACTCAATATGCCAGCAAATTTGGAAAACTCAGCAGTGGCCACAGGGCTAGAAAAGGTCAGTTTTCATTCCAATCCCTAAGAAAGGCAATCCCAAAGAATGCTCGAACTACCACACAATTGTACTCCTCTCACATGCTGATAAAGTAATGCTCAAAATTCTTCAAGCCAGGCTTCAGCAATACATGAACTGTGAACTTCCAGATGTTCAAGCTGGTTTTAGAAAAGACAGAGGAACCAGAGTTCAAATTGCCAATATCTGCTGAATCATCGAAAAAGCAAGAGAACTCCAGAAAAAACATCTATTTCTGCTTTATTGACTACGCCAAAGCCTTTGACTGTGTGGATCACAAGAAACTGTGGAAAATTCTGAAAGAGATGGGAATACCAGACCACCTGACCTGTCTCTTGAGAAACCTGTATACAGGTCAGGAAGAAACAGTTAGAACTGGACACGGAACAACAGACTGGTTCCCAATAGGAAAAGGAGTACGTCAAGGCTGTAATTGTCACCCTGCTTGTTTAACTTATATGCAGAGTACATCATGAGAAACACGGGTCTGGAAGAAGCACAAGCTGGAATCAAGATTGCCGGGAGAAATATCAATAACCTCAGATATTCAGACAACATCATCTTTATGACAGAAAGTGAAGAGGAACTAAAAAGCCTCTTGATGAAAGTGAAGGAGGAAAGTGAAAAAGTTGGCTTAAAATTCAACATTCAGAAAACTAATATCATGGCATCTGGTCCCATCACTTCATGGCAAATAGATGGGGTAACACTGGAAACAGTGTCAGACTTTAATTTTTGGGGTCCCAAATCACTGCAGATGGTGATTGCAGCCATGAAATGAAAAGATGCTTACTCCTTGGAAGGAAAGTTATGACCAACCTAGATAGTGTATTAAAAAGCAGAGACGTTACTTTGCCAACAAAGGTCCATCTAGTCAAGGCTATGGCTTTTCCAGTACTCATGTATGGATGTGAGAGTTGGACTGTGAAGAAAGCTGAGCACTGAAGAATTGATGCTTTTGAACTGTGGTGTTGGAGAAGACTCTTGAGAGTCCCTTGGATTGCAAAGAGATCCAACCAGTCCATCTTAAAGGAGATCAGTCCTGGGTGTTCATTGGAAGGACTGATGCTGAATCTGAAAATCCAGCACTTTGGCCACCTTATGCTAAGAGTTGACTCATTGGAAAAGACCCTGATGCTGGAACACATTGGAGGCAGGAGGATAAGTGGATGACAGAGGATGAGATGGCTGGATGGCATCACCGACACAATGGACATGAGTTTGAGTAAACTCCAGGAGTTGGTGATGGACAGGGAGGCCTGGCGTGCTGCGATTCATGGGGTCGCAAATATTTGGACACGACTGAGTGACTGAACTGAACTGAACTGAACCATGTGATAAGAATACTATTATTATAATATATAAATATTAATATGTGTAATATATACATGTTTAGTTAATTTATATAACGACCTTGTGTAACCCACATACTGAGCAAGCAAGACTCATGACTTACTTACAAAAATTTTCTGTCCCCCTCTGTGTCTTTAAACTTTCTTCTGTGAGAGATTTTCCTGGGCACTCGGGTTGAAAATTCTGGCAACCAAAGGCTTTTCAACACATTCTCCATTCTCTTAGGTGATAGACAGTAGGTGGACACTTTATGTCATAGTCTCATAATCTCTTACTTATTAAGTAAATAGAACGCCAAGTTTGAAGATGATTAATCAGAACTTTCTCCTCTCCTAACGCAGGCAAGTTTCAGAGTGAATCTGGCAATGGTGTGGGTGAGGGGGAGAACCAGGCAGAGTTGGCTTCTTCCCTATCTCTTGGGTTGACTTCCTACCTAGCCAGGGGAAAGGAGTAGGAAAGAAGTTATTCCACCTGGTACTGTGGAAGCTGGCTTCTGCCTTCCTGGGATGACAGATACTTAAACGGGCACTCCCTCCTATAACGTGTATATACATGGTCTCTTGAGGTTTCCTGCTGGAGCCCTCCTTCCTAAAGTTCCTTCTGCACAGCTGAGGTTTTTCTAATGAGTTGTTTCTTGTTCCTTCACTGGCCTCACCTCCAATCAGTCATATCCAACTTCCTGCTGCTGGAGTCCCTTGGTACCTGGGGGCCTTATTGAACAGGACTGAAGGTCACCACACTTCTGCTTGTTCTGTCTCCCATGTGGACCACATCTGTGCTTGGGGACACCTGAGAATTTCAGGTCCTAGCTGGCCCAGCAGATCTCTTTTGATCCTACCACTTGCTGTGAGTTAGAACTCTCAATGCTCCCGATAAGGGGTGTTGAAATATTTTTTATTGTAATCTGCAGTAAGAAATACAAGTTGTGTTAAAAAAAAGAAAAGAAATACAAGTTGTACTATTAAGAAACATGAATGTGCACACATACATGCACACACACACACATACCTAAACCAAAATTTTAGGAGATAATACTTAGTGTGATGCACTCAATTTTCTATTCTCCTCAAATTGATTGTTTTAATCACCTTTGTGGAGGTATAAACAGTATAAAATATAATTCACCACTTTTAATGCACATTCAAATTATTTTAACAAATGTATCCATTCACAGAACCACCACCACAGTCACAGTGTGATGTGTGAACATTTCCAGAAGCCCAGAAAATTCTTTCATATTCCTTTTCAGTTAATCTCCCTCCAGCTTCACCCTTGACAATTACTGATATGCCTTCTGTCCTATAGTTTGCTTTTCTAACAATTTCACATAAATGGATTCTTATATAATGCAATCCTTTTGTTTGGCTTCTTTTGCTTAAAACAATGTTTTGAAATTCATCCACATTCTAGCATAAGTAGTTCACTATTTTTTTGACATGTAAAAAGCTATGCCTACTTAATATATACAGCTCATGAGTTTGGGGACGAATCAACACCAGGGAAACTGTCACCACAGTTTAAGGCCGTAGATATATGCACCATTTTCCAAAGTTTTCTTTTTTATGATGATGATAATGATGATGTGTGGTAAGGACACTTAACAAAAGATTTACCTTCTTAGCTAATTTTAAGCATACGATAAAATATAGTTAGTGATTGTAATATATTGCTCAGTTGCTAAGTCATGTCCAATTCTTTGCTACCCCATGAACTACAACATGCCAGGCTTCCCTGTCCTTCTCTGTCTCCTCAACTCATGTGCATTGATGATGTCAGTGATTTCATCCAACCATCTCATCCTCTGTTGCCCTCTTCTCCTGCCTTCAATCTTCCCCAGCATCAGGGTCTTTTCCAATGAGTCACTTCACATTAGGTGGCCAAATAATCGGAGCTTCAGCATCAGTCCTTCCAATGAATATTCAGTTGATTTCCTTTAGGATTGACTGTTTGATCTCCTTGCAGACCAAGGGACTCTCAAGAGTCTTCTCCAACACCACAGTTCAAAAGCATCAATTCTTTGACTTTCAGCTTTCTTTATGGTCCAACTCTCATGTACATGACTACTGGAAAAACTATAGCTTTGACTAGATGTACCTGTGTTGGCAAAGTTATATCTCTGCTTTTTAGTATGCTGTCTAGGTTTGTCATTGCTTTTCTTCCAAGGAGCAAGTGTCTTTTAATTTCATGGCTGCAGTCATCATTGCAGTGATTTTGGAGCCCAAGAAAATAAAATCTCTCACTGTTTCCACTTTTCCCTCTTCTATTTGCCATGAAGTGATGGGACTGGATGCCATGATCTTAGTTTTTTGAATGTTGAGTTTTAGGCCAGCTTTCTCCACTCTTCTCTCTCATTGTCATCAAGAGGTTCTTTAATTCCTCTTTGCTTTCTGCCATTAAAATGATATCATCTGCATATCTGAGGTCAATATTTCTCCCAGCAATCTTGATATTCCAGCTTGTGCTTCATCCAGCCCAGCATTTCACATGATGTACTCTGCATTTAAGTTAATTAAGCAGAGTGACAATATACAGCCTAGATGTACTCCTTTCCCAATTTTGAACCAGTCTGTTGTTTCATGTCTGGTTCTAACTGTTGCTTCTTGTCCTACATACAGACTTCTTAGGATACAGGTAAGGTGCTCTGATAATCCCATCCCTTTAAGAATTTCCCACAGTTTCTTGTGACCCACACAGTCAAAACCATTAGCATAGTCAATGAAGCAGAAAGAGATTTTTTTGGAATACCTTTGCTTTTTCTATGATCCAGCAGATGTTGGAAATTTGATCTCTGGTTCCTCTGCCTTTTCATGTACTGCTGAAGCCTTGCTTGAAGGATTTTGAGCATAATTCTGCTAGCATGTGAAATGAGGGCAATTGTACAAGCATTTGAACATTCTTTGGCATTGTCCTTTTTTGGGATTGGAATGAAAGCTGACCTTTCCCAGTCCTGTGGCCGCTGCTGAATTTTCCATACTTGCTGGCATATTGTGGAGAAGGCAATGGCAACCCAATCCAGTACTCTTGCCTGGAAAATCCCATGGACGGAGGAGCGTGGCTGCAGTCCGTGGGGTTGCGAAGAGTCGGTCATGATTGAGCAACTTCACTTTCACTTTTCACTTTCATGCATTAGAGAAGGAAATGGCAACCCACTCCAGTGTTCTTGCCTGGAGAATCCCAGGGACAGAGGAGCCTGGTGGGCCGCTGTCTATGGGGTCGCACAGAGTTGGACAGGACTGAAACGACTTAGCAGCAGCAGCAGCAGCAGCAGCTGGCATATTGAGTGCAGCTCTTTAACAACATCATCTTTTAGGATTTGAAATAGCTCAGCTGGAATTCCATCACCTCCACTAGCTTTGTTCGTAGTAATGCTTCCCAAGGCCCACTTGACTTCACACTCCAGGATGTCTGGCTCTAGGTGAGTGACCACACCATCGTGGTTATCTAGGTCATTAAGAGCTTTTTTTTGTACAGTTCTTCTGTATATTCTTGCCACCTTTTCTTAATCTCTTCTGTTTCTATTAGGTCCTTGCTGTTTCTGTCCTTTATTGTGCCCATCTTTGCATGAAATATTCCCTTGATATCTCTAATTTTCTTGAAGAGATCTCTAGTCTTTCCCATCCTATTGTTTTCCTTTATTTCTTTGCACTGTTCACTTAAGAAGGCCTTATCTCTCCTTGTTATTCCCTGTAACTCTGCATTCAGTTGGGTATATATTTTCCTTTCTCCTTTGCCTTTCGCTTCTCTCCTTACTATACAGTATATCTCCAGAATGTATTCATCCTTGATAACTCAAGCTTTGTATCTTTTGAGCCTTACCTCTAGTTTCCTTTCCCCAAGCTCCTTGTAACCACTATTCTACTCTCTGCTTCTATGAGTTTGAGAAAATACAGTATTTGTCTTTCTGTATCTGGCTTATTTCTCTTAGCATAATGTCCTCCAGATCCAACTGTGTTGTCACAAATGACAGGATTTCCTTCTTTCTTAAGGTGGAATAATATTCCATTGTGTATGTGTGTTTTTCTTAAGGTGGAATCATATTCCATTGTATATGTGTGTGTATATCTGTGTGTGTGTATCATATTTTGGTTTTCACTCATCCATCAATAAACTTTTAAGTTGTTTCTATATCTTGCTGTGATCTATTCGAGATCCTGATTTCAATTCCTTTGGATATGTACTTAGAAGTGGAATTGCTGGATCATACAATAGTTTTATTTTTAACTTTTTAAGAAACCTTCATACAGTTTTCCACATTAGCAGTACCAATTTACACTCTCACTGACCGTGTTCCAGAATTCCTTTTTCTCCACATCCTTGCCAACTCTTGTTATCTTTTGTCTTTTTAATGATAGCCACCCTAACAGGTGTGATGTGATATCTCAATATGGTTTTGATTCCACTGATGATTACTGATGTTGAGCACCTTTTCAATAACTGCTGACCATTTGTATGTCTTCTTTAGAGAAACATCTCTCCAGATCCTTTGCCCATTTTAAAATTGAGTTATTGTTAGTTTAGCTGTTGAGTTGTATGAATTCCTTATATATTTTACATATGAATCTCTTATCTGATAATATGGTTTGCAAGTGTTTTCTTCTATCTTGTAAGTTGCCTTTTCAGTATCCTTGTGTCTAGTAGAAATTTCAATTATAAGCTGATCCAGAACTTGGTTTACAAATGAGGTTAAGGACTTCTGCAAGTTCCCAAATCCAATGAAAACTAAGTCTTCTGTTTTACTATAATATTTGCTGCATATAGTGCCTATTGCTATATTTGACTAATGCATATCCTCTGAACACCTGCTTTGTCTGTCACTGATTTCTCAGCCATCCTCACTAATCAGGATCTTTTGAATGATAAAATTAGAATTACCATCAATTTGATTGGGTTAATTGGGTGCTTCTTATAGAGTCACCTTGATCAGTTGCTGCTCTTCACACTCTGTCTTTGACATATTTGTCAAAACACCCTTGAAGCTGAGCACTCTATTGGTGGATGAGTTATATTTCAGGCACTTTCTGTGTTGGTGATCTGTAGCAATATTTCTTCACCAGTGACTCAGTGTTTGCATGAAGCCCCTGAATTGCATGCAAAGTTCCTTGCATGTGTCTATTATTCCAGGGAGAGAGTACATAGCTTCTATTTGGTCATTAAAAAGAACTGTAACCCCGGAAGATCCATGGGAAAAAATATGATGAAAAATAGAGTATTCCAGGATGTATTCTTTTTCCCAGGCTCTATCCCTCCATAAAATTACTGTATAGTTCTCATGATTCTATCTGCTCTGAGATTCTTTATGTCTAATAAGGAGGATATGAGAAATTATACCTGCTAAAGTTTTCTCTTACTGTGACTCCATCTCTAAGAAACTTTGGCAATCAAGTCAAAACCAGAACATGCTAACATAAGATGGTTTTTCCCTCAGGGCATACATTTAAAGCATTCTAGTGGGAACTTGCAGAAAAAGCAGGGCTTGGACTTTGCGATTGGTGAGATGGAGGTGCTATAAATTAAGGGAGGCAATAATTGAAACTAAGAGAGAAATTATCTCTTAACATCTGGTAAAGAAAAGGAGTGAGATTTCTCTTTGTGGTATTGAGGGAGAACTTTATAGATCAATGGAGCTTGCAAAGAACATGCAGAGAGTTGAGTTAAGAAATGGTAAAATAAGATCATGTGTGTTGTAGGAGGTGTTGGGTGGCAGAGAAGAGAAAATAACAAGTCAATACAGAAGCCCATTGACTCCCAGATTCTGGGAAATAAGCTAGAAGACTGGGTTTGGAGTGGATCAAAACATTCATCACCCTATGGTTTTCTTTTTCTCCACAGCCAATACCTTCAGAACATCTCTAGAGGACCAGGTGAGTTTCATTTCCTGATTGTTTTCTCTCCCACTACTACCTATCACCCCACATTTCCTCTCCTTCCAGTTCTTCTTCTATCTTCTTTCCACCCCAGCATGTCTCAATTGTCTACTCTGAAGTGAAGACACAGCTCTGAGATGACTCGTCTGGAAAGGTCAGCTCTAAAGATGAAGATGCCACGGAAAGTTATGAGAATACCCTACTTATATGACTTGTCTCTGATCCAAAGACCCAGCTTAGCGAAGCCTTGAGGACTCTGGAGTGGCCAACTAGTTCCAGCTTTCCAGTTCTTCTTGCCCATGTGCATTCACTCCAAGGACTTCTGATCCATCCAATCTGAGGCGCTGATGGGAAGACCCTTCAGAGACTACACTGAAATGACCAAGATCCACGGTCAAGAGGAAAGCCTATATACCTTCTCTGAGCCTAACCTAATGTGCTCCTTACTGTCTGATTTCAGGAGAGGGAGAAAGACTGCTATAGAAAAACAGAAGGACAAATTTTGGAGAATTGGGATTTGTATCTAGATAGAAAGGACTGATGAATCAGGTCTCTGTTTAATACATATTCAGCAACTCTCCCCGTGGGGAATAGGTTGCATCAATTGGTTTCACTATGAGTGGCTGCATGCATACTTGACAAGCAAAGCACAGGTCCATCCCTCCTGCTTACCCTGCCTGTCAAGATTCACTTGCAGACAAAAGAATCCATTTCAAGTGGTTTACAGATAAAGGAATTTAAAAATTTATATTGGCTACTTTGAAAAGTCATTTGAAGAGCTGGAGAAGCAGGCTCCAGACTGAGGTTCCAAAAGCAAAACCTAATTACATTAATGTTATTAGGAACAAAGATTTTTAACACTGGAGACAAGAAATACAACAAATATAAAAAGTTAAGTAATAACCTGGAAAATCTAAATTTGAATTGGAAATGTCAGTGCAAACTGATGACAGAACCTGCTCATTTTAAAAATGTTATCTATTTCTGAGGTCATCCACTGGAAAGGTCTAGAAATAATTAATAACTCAGTAACAATGAGCATCCATTGCACATGCTGTAGTCTCTAAATACTTTTTCCTACTCAAAGGATATAGAGCTACCTTTCTTGTAAGAGCTGTATCTTTGAGTTATCAAATAGGTGATGTTAGAATAATTCTTCCAATAGATGAAGAAGGAACTATTCACACAAAATAGTTGTGTGAATGTTTCACGCTATACCTAATGATCAAGCTGATATAAAAAAAACTCAACCTAATATTATAGGCCTCCTAATGGAAATATTCAATACCACCTACAAAGTATTTAAGCCTGAATTATCAGAAGTAAATCCATTGAAGTCTCTAGATCTAACTACCAGTTTATAGGAAATACAGTGGACAAAGGATTTTGTTAAATAGCACCATGGGATTGCAATCAGAAAAATCTAAACTATGGAAAAATTCTAAAGGACAAATGATCTGGTTTCTTTAACGAAAGAAGGAAGGAGAAAGGGAAGACTTATGAATTAAATGATACTTAAGACTTGTCAGTCAAAAGGAATGACTGGGCCTTGCCTCAAACAAATCAAGTTTAAAAGGAATTACTTATGGAAATACTAAATGAAATTTGTACATTAGTATGAAGAAATTATGTTTGGATAATTTATGTGTTTGAAGAATTTATGTTTTGGGTATAAATGATAGCATTATGGTTATGTTTTTATTAAAAATATTCATCTTTTACTTCATACTGAAGTATTTGTACATTAAATATTATGATTTTGCTTGAAATAATCCAATAAGAGTTGGGTGGGCAGGAAGTGGATAGAGGTACAGATAAAGCAAGATTGGTCATGTGAGCACCATTTCTGAAGCTGGATGGTAGGTACATAAAGGGAGGAAGTAGAACTTATACTAGTCTCTTTATATGTCTTAAATTTCGATGATAAAAAGTTAAGCATTGGCATTGTATATATGTACCACAGCTTCTTTACCCATATCATCCATCAATGGATCTCTAGGTTGTTTCATGTCCTAGTTACAGTAAATAGTGCTGCAAGGAACACTGGGGTACATGTGTCTTTTACAATTATGATTTTTTTCAGGGCAGCCCAGTAGTGGGATTGTTGGGTCATAATCGTAGTTTTACTCCTAGTTTTTTAAGGAAACTCCATACTGGCTTCTATAGTGACTGTATCAGTTTGCATTTCCACCAACAATGAAAGAGGGTTCCCTCTTCTCCACATTCTCTCCAGCATTTACTCTTTGTAGATTTTTTGATGATGGCTATTCTGATCAGTGTGAGGTGATATCACATTGTAATTTGATTTGCATTTCTCTAATAATGAGCAATGTTCAGCATCTTTTCATGTGTTTACTAGCCATCTGTATGTCTTCTTTGGACATTGCTCAGTCATAAAAAGGAACACATTTGAGTCAATGTTAATGAGGCGGATGAACCTAGAGCCTATTATACAGAGTGAAGTAAGTCAGAAAGAGAAAAACAAAGTATGTAGAAGTATGTAAAGTATGTAGAAGCCATATGTAAAATGGATAGCCAGGGGAATTGTTGTATGATTGAGAGAATTCAACCCAGGGCTCTGTGACAGCCTGGAGGGGTGGGATGGGCTGGGAGAGAGGTTCAAGAGGGAGAACACATATGCACACCTATGGCTCAATCATGTTGATGTATGGCAGAAACTGACACAGTAGTGTAAAGCAATTATCCTCCAATTAAAAATAAATAATTTTTTAAAAGATAATAAGATCTAGGGTGGAAGGGATAGTTAGGGAGTTTGGGATGGGCATGTACACACTGCTATATTTAAAATGCATAGCCGACAATGTCCGACTGTATATAGCACGGGAAACTCTGTTCAATGTTATGTGGCAGTCTGGATAGAAGGGGAGTTTGGGGGGAGAACAGATACATGTATATGTGTTGCTGAGTCCCTTTGCTATCTAGCTGAAGCTATAATATGCATTAATATTGGCTATACTCCAATACAAAATAAAAAGCTTAAAAAAATGTTAAGCACTCCCAATCTCCCTTACTCTGCTTTACTTTTATCCCCCATAGCACTTACCACTTTAAAATATACTATACAATTTGCTTATGTACTACGCTTATTGTATGTCGGTCCTCTAGAAAGTAAGGGCAACAACCTTTGTCTTTTTCGTTCACTGATATATCCCAAGCACCTAGAACTATGCTTGATACATTGTAGGTGCTTAATAAATACTTCTGAATACCTGAATTACCTATTTCATTCTAAAAGATCTGCCATGACTGTTCTTTTAGAATGGGGTGCGTGTGTGTGTGTCTGTGTGTGTATGTGTACTTTTAGTGTAGCTAGTAAAAGCAGTGTATCAGGATGAATATGGGCTTTAAATCCAAAAGATTTTAGTTCAAGATTTGAATTTGCCACTTATAATTTCTTAGATAAGTTGCATAAAATGTTTTTGTGTCTAATTTCCCTCTATGCAAAATGAAGATACCTCACGGACTTCCCAGGTGGTAAGAACTGATAGCTTATGGTGAACAATGTTGGATTTGTGATCTCTGATGAAGATTTAGCTTTGGGACCAGGTATCAAGCTTGATCACTCAAGAGCTTTTGTGTAGCAGAGTTTTATTAAAGTGAAAAGGGAACAGAGGAAGCTTCTGACATAGACATCAGGAGGAGGGCAGAGAGTGCCCCCATCCCTAGTCTTAGCAAGGGAATTATATACTTTTTAATTGGTTATTAAAATAAATGAAAAGGATGTCTCAAGGTTGTAAAGATCTTACTAGATTCACTCCCATAATATACATTTTAAGATAACAGGATTAGTCAGAAGGTTTTCAGGAAAGAGAAACATGTCTTCAAGCTGGATACATTATAGTTATATAATCCTTACTAAGGAATGTAGGAAAAAACCTTTGTCCTTTCCTCCTCCTTGAGAATTCCAGACCCCTATCTCCTCTTTGAGAGCCCCAAACTCCTTTCTCCTCCTTGGAGACCTTGGACTTCTTATCAACCTGCCTAGGGATTGACTATCTCAGAATCCACCTGCCTGTGAAGGAGACATGAGACGCAGGTTTGATCCCTGGGTCAGAAAGATCTCCTGGAGGTGGGCTTGACAATCCACTTCAGTATTCTTGCCAGGAGAATCCCATGGACAGAGGAGCGTAGTGGGCAACAGTCCAAAGGGTAGCAGACTCGGACACAACTGAAGTGACTTAGCACACATGCACATACCTTGTATGACCATTGTGAATGCATTCCTAATCAAGGCTTTTGTCCTTGCTCTTCCCTCTGTCTGTAATGCCTTTCCTCCTGATAACCTCTACTTGTTTCCTCTCATCCTTTAGAGCTTACTCAAATGTTGTAATCTCCATAAAGCCTTCCCTTATTACCTGTTTATGATAGACACATCACCTAATCTTCATTAACTCCTCTTCTTATGCTACTTCATATTTATCCAAAGCACTTTTTTCATCTGACATTCTAAATTTTTGTTAAAAATTTGTTTATTATCTGATTACCCAAAGCATAATTTATGCTCTATGTAAATAAGAATTTTATTTATTTTGTTTAATAGTGTATCCTTAGTGCCTCTTTCAGAGCCCAACACATGGTAAGTACTTAGTTAACATTTATGGGTTATGAGAATTATATAAAGCAACCCTGGTGGCTCAGACGGTAAAGTGTTTGCCTGCAGTGCAGGAGACCCAAGTTCGATCTCTGGGTTGGGAATATCCCCTGGAGAAGGAAATGGCAACCCACTCCAGTACTCTTGCCTGGAAAATTCCATGGACTGAGGAGCCTGGTAGGCTACAGTCCATGGGGTCGCAAAAAGTTGGACACGACTGAGTAACTTCACTTCGCTTCACTTCAATGTAAGTGTCTGATAATGTGCCTTTTGCATATAAGCATTCAATACATATTAATTGTCAGTATTTAGTAAGCCACTGATTTATTTTCTAGGTCAAAAAATATTTAATGTGCACTTAGTATACGAAGCATAAAGATAGATCAGGAAAAAATGTTTCTCCTTAAGAAGTTTCCAGTAGAGAACAGACTTGTGGACACAAGGGGAGGGGAATGGGAGGGTGGGACGAATGGGGAGAGCAGCATGGAAACATTTACACCACCAAACGTAAAATAGATAGCCAGTGGGAAGTTGCCATATGACTCAGGGAACTCAAACCAGGGCTCTGTGATCACCTAGAGGAGCGGAAAAGGGTGGGGGGTGGGAGGAAGGTTCATGAGGGAGGGATATATGTATGCCCATGGCTGATTCATATTGATGTGTGGCAGAAACCAACACAATATTGTAAAGCAATTATTCTTCAATTAAAAATAAAATTAAAAAGAAGTTTCCAAAGTAATATACTGGAAGAGATAGCTACATAAACAGATAATTCCCATATAATGGGAAAGTATGATTAGATGGAGCACTTAGCCCATGTGTTAGGGAAAGTAACATTAACAGTTGTAACAAGTGAACCCAGAAGACTCAGGAACTTTCCAAACAAATCATCAGTTGCTCTCAGGGTGAAGGGCAATGCGGCACTCCACCCAGTCATTCAGTAACGTAGGTTGCTTACATCTCGTGGTACTGCCATCTTCAGTGTTTCCAGTTCCTCTGCAAAAGGGGAGAGTGTGGAAGGTCAGCCAAGAGACTTTAGGGCCCAGTCCTGAAAGTGGAATGCATTTCATTGCTTCCACAGGCCACTGACCAGAACATAGCCACAGTTTCCCTACCTAACTCAGGGGTGGGAATAGGAATCCAGCTGAGGCCTGGAAATCAGAGGACACAGATCTTGTGGACACCCCAGCTAGTCACTGCCCAACTCAACCAAAGGAAATTTTCAGGGAAATTTTTTCTGGAAGAGATAGCATACAGTGAGGAACATGTAGAAACCAACCAGATCTGAGTTCAGATCCAGGTCACAGTTCATATCTATGTAACCTTAGTTGTTGTTGCTCAGTTGCAAAGTTGCAACCAACTCTTTGTGACCCATGGACTTATCCATCACCAGCTCCCGGAGTCTGCTCAAACTCATGTCCATTGACTCAGTGATGCCATCCAACCATCTCATCCTCTGTCGTCCCCTTCTCCTCCTGCCTTCTATCTTTCCCAGAATGAGGATTTTTTCCAATGAGTTAGCTCTTTGAATCAGGTGACCAAAGTATTGGAGCTTCAGCTTCAGCATCAGTCCTTACAATAAATATTCAGTGTTGATTTCCTATAGGATTGACTGTTAAGCTACTTAAATATCTCCTTAGAGATTAAAAATGAGAGTATCAGTAGAACCTAATTCACAAACTTGCTGTGAGGATTAAATGTGTGGAGTCTTAAGCATAAAGCTTAAGATGCAGTAAACATTTATTAATAAGAAATGTTAGCTGTCAGGAGGAGAAAGGAAGGAATAGTACGCAGAGGAAAAGGAAACTGAATTAGAAAACTAGACACAGAAAGAATGGGCTAGGAAATGAAGCAAAGGGCTTTAGACAGACATGAATAACTGTGCTCAGGTATAAAACAGAAAAATGTGTTCAGGAACATATAAACAGATTAGTATATGTGCAGAGTAAAATTCTGCTTACTGGAAAATTGTGTCAGTCTGGAAAGGTAGCTATCCGAGTAACCTTGGAATCATAAGAACATTTATCTTGTAACCATCAAGAACCACGGATGATTTAGTCTAACAGCGTGTCTCAGATTTGTGTCCTTCAGAGAGATCTCTCTGGTGGTTGTGTCGTAGACACAACCCGGGTGGGTGAGCCCGGTGGCAGGGAGAATGCTTAGGTCCTGTCACTGAAGTCTAGGTTAGATGAACAGGGTAGAGCCACAGATGCAGTACAGGGGAGGGGCACAAAACTTGTTTTGTGAGAAACTCAGTAAAAGTAATTGATTGATTGGAAGTGGAGGAAGGCATAGAGGACAGCTCCCAGGAATTTGGCTCAGGCTCAGGGGAACTATGATGCCATAAATGGAGATAAACTGGAGCATAACTCAAAATTTTCTCAGTAAAACTGCAGCCTCGCTCAGTTGTGTTCAGTGTTGCGTTTTATGTGCCAGAACTTTATTTACCAAAAGCCATGTGGAAAATTTGAGATTCACATCACGTTTCTCTCCTTCTGGCCAATCACTCTGTGGCCTAGTCTTTTTCTTTTTCTTTAAGAATTTGATTCGTTGCCTTCACTCTTGAGTTGTTAGAAAGTTTACCTAGATAATCACTATGATACTTCCACCTTGTATATTTCATGATTCTGCCGTGCTTGCCACCAGCCTTTGGTTCTCATTAGCACCATACCAGCTTCTTGCTTATTATATTTAATAAAATCTCTAAAGCTAAGCATGGCCTTGAGATAAGATGTAAAAACAGACCCTACCCAAATGTCAGCTCAAGAGTCTCAGAAAGAGGAACCCCAAGATAAATATATCATTTATGTTTATGCAAAATTGTGTTATGTCTTCAGACTTGCCAGAGGCATGGAAAAATAACACCTCAAAAATTTACATAAGCTGGAGGGGCAAGGGGAAAGCCTCAAACCAGTTGGCTTCTATTATTTTCTACCTAAAAAAAGAAAAATAGAATTTTCATTATGAAAGGAAATCAGCTCATTTGCACAGGGCCTCCTTCCCTGAGAACACAGGAAGTCCAAGTTCTCCCCAAGAAGCTATTCAGGGTCATGAAGAGGAGGGCAGAGTTAGGTTCAGGATATTATAGAACTTTTATGACCCAGTGAAAAGTGAAAATGGAAGACCCCTTGTTCAAAAACCAAGAGAAAAAAAGTGATGCTAAAAGTACTAGTATATAAAACTTTTTTTTCTTTCTTCCATGGTCTCTCCCTCTTCTTGTCATGATGTTTTTTATTTGCTATTTAAGGTCATCATAAGAAAAGAAAAAACAAAATTTTAAATTATTAGCATGAATTTTATGGATCACCTTTATATTTTGCAATGCCAGCTTTAACTGGAAATATGAGAGTATTTCACTCATATGTAGGACCACAGAAATTAGGCAATTTGTATTTCATAGTTCATTCATGCATATGCATTTTGTTCTTACAAGAAGAGTGGAAATTCTGGGGAAAAAAAAAACAAGTTCTCACTTAAAATTTCGTCTCTTAATATAAGCACATTATGCCAATACTTTCTACTTGTGGATTACTGACAAGTAAGGAAAGACTGAAATATTGAGATTTCCTTATCTTTCCTTTTCCTTCTATGTTATTTTCCACATACAAGATTAACTGATATAGGGAAGTACCATAAGGAAGGATACAATAGGGTTTCTTTGTTGTTCGGGTTTCTTGGTTGTTCAATTTCTTAGAACACAACTTCCTTCTTACTGTGTTTGAATCAAGGTCTGGTTCAAATTGAAAGTGTGGCTTTCGGGGGCTGTTAGTTATTGATGTCATGTTTAGTTTTACTCCCTTTGAGTCCCCCTGAGCATGGTGGATCCAACTGGAATTCTGTGTTCATAGAGTATTTGAATGCTGTTTGCATTTAGGCAGCAAGGAAAGTGGATACACCTCTTGTAAGTATCTTCTCTGCTTATGTGCTCACTCCAGTGTCCCATCAGGCTTCATTTACAAAGCACAAATTTAAACATAAAGGTATTAGAAATTTCAAGATGGCACCAGCAGAGCATTAAACCAAGCTCAGGGCCTTTATAGTGCAGGACCCTGTGTAACTGCACAGGTCATAAGCTCATGAAACCGGATATAGTTTTGATGTGTCCAGCAAGTCATAAGTGGCTAGTCAGAAGTCTTCTCCAGTGGACCTTCCATAATCAAACAGGCCCAACACAAGTTCTAATTCTCTTTTTCTAAATTCTTTCTAACTATTTGAGCCCATCATTGGAATTTGTGATCATGCTAGTGCTGGTATTAGAAGGTGATTGGATCTAAAAACCTTTGGCTGAGGGCAGCCTTGGTGAAAGAGTCACTGTGTGAACATTACCGAACACAAGTTCATGTGCTCCACGAGCAGTGAGGCCAAAAAAACTGAAACGTCAGAGTTGGGAGCAGAGAAAGATCTACTTGCAGGACCATGAAAGGAGATGGGCGGCTCATGCCCCCTCCTCCCAAACTCGAACTCCTCAAAGGGTTTCAGCAAAGCATTTTAAAGGCCAGGTGAGGGAGGGGGGTGACAGGTTACATGATCAGCTTGTGCACAATTCTCCCATTGGTTGATGTTGAAGTAACGGGGTTGTTAATTTTATCAGTCCTTGTGTGTCAGTAGATCTGGGTGCTATGTTCTCATGATCACCAAGAAGCTAATTTCTTATATTTGGTGGTGGTTTTTAGCATCTGAAAAACTCAGGAAATACGCATGAGATACTAATATCTGGGTACTTCAGAGAGAAGCCAAAGCTGAGGATATGGGGGAGGGGTCTGTTCTGGGTAAGCTCCAGAGGCTGCTGGTTGGTTACATGAATGAAAAAAGAGAGCTGAGTTCAGTGTGACAGGTTAATAAACTTCATAACTGCCATTTATGCAGCATCTATTATATGCTTGTGATATATACTTTGCAAACATCTCATTTAATGTCAAAAATAACTAGAAGGCAAGTATAATTAATACCAGTTTTATAAATGAGAAAACTGGGTCTCAAAATCTCCTCTGTCCATGAGATTCTCCAGGCAAAGATACTGGAGTGGGTTGCCAGTTTCTTTTCCAGGGGATCTTCCCGACCCAGGAGTTGAACCCAGGTCTCCTGCATTGCAGGCAGATGCTTTACCAACTGAGCTACATGGGAAGCCCTACAAATGAGAAAACTGGGGCTCAAAATCTTGCCTAGTTTGCCAAAAGTCACCCAGAGGGGAACTGACAGCCAAAGATTCAGTTTCATGTCCATCTAATTTGAATACCAATGTTCTTCCCATACACCAAGCTTCCTCTCTGACCAGTTATCAGTTTATACAAGGCAGATGGTGTACTGAGAAGGCCAAGTTGGAAAAAAAGAAAAACACAGAGAGAAGAGTCTTTGCTCAGAGATTGTATGTGAGGTTCACCTTGGCAGGTCCAGCAAGTATTTTCAGATGGGGAGAGATTTGCTTGGCCATCCCAGTGAAGGGTGCCTCTTTGGATTACCTTTTAAAATGTAATCAGGTAGATAAATTAATAAGAAATAAAAATCAATAGAAAATGATGACTAGCACATATTCAGAGGTTGAACTAGGTGGAGGAAAAGGACAAAAATTAGAGAACTAATAAAAAGTTGGAAGGCTGGGGAGCTTTTGTTCTTTGCTACCTATTTAAGGTAGCAAAGCCACAGGCACATGAAAAGAATGTCCAGCTTTCCAAGACAGAGGTTAAGGGCAGCCTAATCTGACCTTATATCTTTTCTGGACATGGTCAGGAAAATGGTAGCAAGTATGTAAATTGACCCCTAGGGGTTGGTAGCTCCCCTCAGAACCCTACAAAATTCAGTGGTAGCTATTAGACATGTTCTTTCTTTGTTATCTATGATGATGATCTAGTTGCTAAATCGTATCCGACTCTTGCGACCTGATGGACTGTAGCCTGCCAGGCTCCTCTGTCCATGGGATTCTCAAGGCAAGAATACCGGAGTGGGTTGCCATTTCCTTCTCCATTTCTTCTGTTATCTATGACTGTTGCTCTTATCAGACTCAGGTTGATGTAGACGGTACCTTCATGGAAACTGTGAAATATTCAAATGTATTGTTAATAAATCTTGTTGTCCTAGCCAATAAGATTCAAACAACAAAACATACATTCACAGAAATACTCATGAATGCTAAAACATGAATGAGACTTGGAAACATACTGAGTGAAAGAAACCAGACACAAAAAACCACGTATTTTAGAATCAATTTCTATGCTCAGAATAGGTAAATCTACAGAGAAAGAAAGTAAATTAGTAATTTGTTGCCTGGGCTGTGGGTGGGAATGGAGAGTACAAATGGGTGCCAAGTTTCTATTTGGGGTGGTGGAAATTTTTTCAAAAATTAGATTGTGGTGATAAAGCAAGTGGATTATATCATTGAAAATTATACTTCAATAGAGTTGTTAAATATATATAGATTCATCCAGTGATTTTCAATAAGTGTTCATCACCGCAAATAAAGGCAATCTGGTAAAAAGATTGTAGAGTAGAAAGTGCATATTTAAAACAACGACACATTTTGGTTTCATGCAGATCTGAGTTTTGAATAGGTTGGCACCAACCTACTTATAAGGGTGGTGTTGTCTCCTTTATAAAGATGAAGGAGCCTGAGGTCAAGTTTGAAAACGTGCTTGAGGTCATCCCTCTTGTAAGCGGAAACACTATGAATCTTCCTGGTAACAGAGCCTGTGCTTCTTTACTTCTCTGTCACTGCAGAACCATTGCCTGTTAGACTTTCCCTCTGGAATATGACCTGATGGTAACATTTAAAGTAAATTCTACCTTTTTCTAGATTTGTTTATGCTGCCAGCACTCCTTCTTCATCTCTATCAATCCTCTCTCATCACTGCATCTGAGATTTTCCCTCCAGCTGTTGATAGCCAGAGAATAGAGAGGTTCCAACCCTTTTCCACAATGATTGACAGAGCCCTTGAGCTACATGGTTTATCCAATGATCATGAGATTACTGTGGCTAATTCCTCACATCCTACTTTAAATATGTCTCTTCCTTTGTCCTCCAAAAACCTCTAGCTTTATCCTGTACTGTTATAGAGAGTACAACATTTATTTACAGACTTCATAAAACCAAGTTTCCATTTCCTGCCACCAGGGACCCAGAATAGGTCCTTAGTAATTGCCTTTGAGATATAATCATTTGACCATGGAAAGTGTTGCTGCTACAGACGGCTTTCAGTTCAGTTCAGTTCAGTTCAGTTGCTCAGTCGTGTCCAACTCTTTGTGACCCCATGAACCGCAGCACGCCAGGCCTCCCTGTCCATCACCAACTCCTGAAGTCCACCCAAACCCATGTCCATCAAGTTGGTGATGCATCCAACCATCTCATACCCCATCATCCCCTTCTCCCCCTGCCCTCAATCTTTCCCAGCATCAGGGTCTTTCCCAAGGAGTCAGCTCTCTACATCAGGTGGCCAAAGTATTGGAGTTTCAGCTTCAGCATCAGTGTTCCACTGAACACCCAGGACTGATCTCCTTTAGGATGGACTGGTTGGATCTCCTTGCAGTCCAAGGGACTCTCAAGAGTCTTCTCCAACAAGGACAAGCTTGTATCTGGATTCCTATTCAAATGTTAGTACCTGTTGAATTTCTTTATTGAATTGGTTAGGTTAGTCTCAGATAGATCTGGGATGAAAGCCTGCTTCACTACTGCTTAAGAGTCTTCAGGCTTACAAGGTACTTGAAATTAAGATACTTAGTTTCTTTGAGCTTCAGTTTTCCTCATATATAAAATGAAGATGAGAATACCAACCTGACAGAAGATCGCCTCTGTTATTTCACTATTTAACTGTTTTAGTGTTGATGCAAACATTAAATAACATAATGTATACATAGTACCTGGTGTGATGTTATATTATCGTAAGCATCCAAAATATGGTAACTATTAGGAAAACCATCACTTTGAGCATATCTACCACATTTTACTTTCTGAGACAAACCACAAAAGATAAAAAGAGTTAAAAAAACCCTCTACCTTGAGTGAACCTTTTTTTGGGGGAGGAAAGGCTTTAGCAAAACAATTTTTCCAAGCATATTTTGTCTTGGTATTTAAACTCATGTAAAATTAACTCATGTGTATTTCAAGGAGAAAAAAAATCCATCTTTTTCTGATTCATTTATGCTTAACTTAGCAGGATGTTTCTGAAGAAGAGTTATTGAGTATCCAGGTCACTCCCTGTCATCCTCCTTAAACTTCTATCACTTCTTTTTTCATCTTAAATGTGTAGATTAATTTGGTAATATTTAAGGTCATCGTGTTGCTCTCCACAAAAATGATGCAATGCTCCATTTATCAGCTTTTTTAAGTCAATAAATTTTATAATTTTCTTAAAGTACTACCAAATTGGGTCTAACTGCTCAAAAATCTTTACTCAAGAGAAGCAAATGTGGGTAGAAAGGAAAGTTGCTTTTAATCAGAATGTCAGCATCTGGGAGATGGTAGACTCAGTTCAGTTCAGTTCAGTCACTCAGTCATATCCAACTCTCTGTGACCCCATGGAATGCAGCATGCCAGGCTTCCCTGTCCATCACCAACTCCTGGAGCTTACTCAAATTCCTGTTCATCAAGTTGGTGATGCCTTCCAATCATTTCATCCTCTGTCGTCCCCTTCTCTTCCCACCTTCAATCTTTCCCAGCATCAGGGTCTTTTCCAAGCAGTCAGTTCTTCTCATCAGGTGGCCAAAGTTTTGGAGTTTCACTTTAGCATCAGTCCTTCCAATGAATATTCAGGACTGATTTCCTTTAGGATGGACTGGTTGAATCTCCTTGCAGTCCAAGGGACTCTCAAGAGACTTTTCCAACACCACAGTTAAAAAGCATCAATTCTTCAGTTCTCAGCTTTCTTTACAGTCTAACTCTCACATCCATACATGACTACTGGGAAAACCATAGCTTTGACTATATAGACCTTTGTTGGCAAAGTAATGTCTCTGCTTTTTAGTATGCTGTCTAGGTTGGTCGCAGCTTTTCTTCCAAGGAGCAAGTGTCTTTTAATTTCATGGCTGCAGTCACCATCTGAAGTGATTTTGGAGCTCCCCTACTTCCCAAAAAAATCTGTCACTGTTTCCATTGCTTCCCCATCCATCTATTTGCCATGAAGTGATGGGACCACGTGCCATGATCTTAGTTTCCCAACTACAGTGTTTTAAGTCAGCTTTTTCACTCTCTTCTTTCACTTCCATCAAGAGTCTCTTTAGTTCTTCTTCACTTTCTGCCAGAAGGGTCATGTCATCTGCATATCTGAGGTTATTTGTATTTCTCCTGGCAATCTTGATTCCAGCTTGTGCTTCATCCAGTCCAGCATTTCTCATGACATACTCTGCATATTAGTTAAATAGGTAGGGTGACAAAATATACAGCCTTGATGTACTCCTTTCCCAATTTGGAAGTGGTCTGTTGTTCCATGTCTAGTTCTAGCTGTTGCTTCTTGACCTGCATACAGATTTCTCAGGAGGCAGGTCAGGTGGTCTGGTATTCCCATCTCTTTCAGAATTCTCCACAGTTTGTTGTGATCCACACAGTCAAAGGCTTTGGTGTAGTCAATAAAGCAGAAGCAGATGTTTTTCTGAAACTTTCTTACTTTTTTGATAATCCAACAGATGTTGGCGATTTGGTCTTTGGTTCCTCTGCCTTTTCTAAATTCAACTTGAACATCTGGAAGTTCACGGTTCACGTACTGTTGAAGCCTGGCTTGGAGAATTTTGAGCATTACTTTGCTAGCATGTGAGATGAGTGCAACTGTGTGGTAGTTTGAGCATTCTTTGGCATTGCCTTTCTTTGGGACTGAAATGAAAACTGACCTTTTCCTGTCCTGTGGCCACTGCTGAGTTTTCCAAATTTGCTGGCATATTGAGTGCAGCATCATTTTTTAGGATTTGAAATAGCTCAATTGGAATTCCATCACCTCCACTAGCTTTGTTCATAGTGATACTTCCTAAGGTCCACTTGACTTCACATTCCAGGATGTCTGGCTCTAGGTGAGTGATTACTCCATCATGTTTATCTGGCTCATGGAGATCTGTTTTGTATAGTTCTTCTGTGTATTGGTGCCAGCTTTTCTTAATTCTGCTTCTGCTAGGTCCATACCATTTCTGTCCTTTATTGTGCCCATCTTTGCATGAAGTATTCCCTTGGTATCTTTAATTTTCTTGAAGATATCTCTAGTGTTTCCCATTCTATTGTTTTCCTCTATTTCTTTGCGTTGATAACTGAGGAAGCGTTTCTCATCTGTCCTTGCTATTCTTTGGAACTCTGCATTCAAATGGGTATATGTTTTCTTTTCTCCGTTGCCTTTTGCTTCTCTTCTTTTCTCAACTATTTGTAAGCCTTTCTCAGACAACCATTTTGCCTTTTTGCATTTTTTCCCCCTTGGGGATGGTCTTGACCACTGCCTCCTGTACAGTATCACGAGCCTGCATCCATAGTTCTTCCGGCACTCTGTCTATCAGATCTAATCCCTTGAATCTATTTGTCACTTCCACTGTATAATCGTAAGGGATTTGATTTAGGTCATACCTGAATGGTCTCATTGTTTTTCCTACTTTCTTCAATTTCAGTCTGAATTTTGCAATAAGTAGTTTATGATGGTAGACTCGGTGTCCCGCAAAAACCACCTCCTAAAATTCTGCTCAGTAATGAAAGCTTTAAAGGGAAAAGGAGAAGTAATCTCAGTTAATCATTGAGCTGTGAGGTCAGAGTCATTGCCATCTCCTACTACATACAGACTTATTGTATAGGCTTGTCAACTTCTTGTGATATTTCTTTTGATGCCATCATGTTTACAAAGTTTGTTTGTGAGGTTACTGAAGGGGAAGTTAGGGGGGAGATCTGGTCATCTGCTTTATTTATTTTTCATTTCTACTTCTTTTATCTACAGAAAGAACCAATAGGTAAACAAGGTATTATTTGATCAAAAATTTGAAAGATGCTATGGCTAGAGATGAGAAGAGCATGGAGGTGCCTGGTTTAAGGTTTGTGACAAGACGGACAAAAGGGGCATCCTGCATAAAGCTCTTTCCTGCCAAAGGCTACTTACAAAAGGATTTGTACATTATTTTCCTTTTTTTCTTTTCATTACCTTCATAGGTTTCTCCTGCCCTAGACCCCCTGCTGCTTTCAGAACCACATGTAAGACAGATCATGTGGTATTTGTCTTTCCCTGTCACTGAGTATAATGTCCTTGAGGTCCACACATGTTGCCACAAATGACAAGATTTCACCTTTTTAAGGGCTGAATTCAGTTCAGTTCAGTTGTTCAGTCATGTCTGACTCTTTGCAACCCCATGGACTGCATGGATAATGCTCTACTGTGTGTATGTACCACAGCTTCTTTATCTATTCATCCATTAATGGACATTTGAATTGTTTTAATATCTTAGATATTGTTAATAATGCAGCAAGGTCTTGTTGTGTTTCAGTCACTCAGTCATGACTCTTTGTGACCCCTGTGGACAACAGCATGCTAGGCTTCCTTGTCCTTTACTATCTCCTGGAGTTTGCTCAAAGTCATGTCCAATGAGTCAATGATGCCATCCAACTATCTCATTCTCTGTCATCCCCTTCTCTCCCTGACTTGTCTCATTTCCAGCATCAGGGTCTTTTCCAATGAGTCAGTTCTTCCCATCAGGTGGCCAAAGTATTGGAGTTTCAGCTCCAGCATCAGTCCTTCCAATGAATATTCAGGACTTATTTCCTTTAGGATTGACTCCTTCAATCTCCTTGCAGTCCAAGGGACTCTCAAGAGTCTTCTCCAACACCACAGTTCAAAAGCATCAATTCTTCAGCACTCAGTTTTCTTCCTTTCTTCCTTCTACACTATCATCCATACATGACAATTGGAAAAGTCATAGCTTTGAATAGACAGGCCTTTGCAGCAAAGTAATGTCACTGCTTTTTAGTATGCTGTCTAGGTTGGTCATAGCATTTCTTCCAAGGAGCAAGTGTCTTTTAATTTCATGGCTGCAATCACCATCTGAAGTGATTTTGGAGCCCAAGAAAATAAAGTCTGTCACTGTTTCCATTGCTTCCCCATCCATCTATTTGCCATGAAGTGTGGGGACCAGATGCCATGATCTTAGTTTTTTGAATGTTGAGTTTTAAGCCAGCTTTTTCACTTTCATCAAAAGGCTCTTCAGTTTCTCTTCACTCTTTGCCATAAGGGTGGTGTCATCTCCATATCTGAGGTTATTGATATTTCCCCTGGCAATCTTGATTCCAGCTTGTGCTTCATCCAGTCCAGCATTTCTCATTATGTACTCTGCATATAAGTTAAATAAACAGGGTGACAATATACAGCCTTGATGTACTCCTTTCCCAATTTGGAAGCAGTCTGTTGTTCCATGTCTGGTTCTAACTGTTGCTTCTTGACCTGCATACAGATTTCTCAGGAGGCAGGTCAGGTGGTCTGGTATTCCCATCTCTTTCAGAATTTTCCACAGTTTGTTGTGATTCACACAGTCAAAGGCTTTGGTGTAGTCAATAAAGCAGAAGCAGATGTTTTTCTGGAACTCTCTTGCTTTTTCTGTGATCCAGTGGATGTTGTCAATGTACCTTTCATGCCAACATGTTCATGTACCTTTGCCAACAAAGGTCCGTCTAGTGAAGGCTATGGTTTTTCCAGTGGTCATGTATGGATATGAGAGTTGGACAGTAAAGAAAGCTGAGTGCTGAAGAATTGATGCTTTTGAACTATGGTGTTGGAGAGGACTCTTGAGAGTCCCTTGGACTGCAAGGAAATCCAACCAGTGCATCCTAAAGGAGATCAGTCCTGGGTGTTCATTGGAAGGACTGATGTTGAAGCTGAAACTCCAATACTTCGGCCACCTGATGCGAAGAGCTGACTCATTTGAAAAAACCCTGATGCTGGGAAAGATTGAGGGCAGGAGGAGAAGGAGACGACAGAGGATGGGATAGTTGGATGGCATCACTGACTCGATAGACATGGGTTGGGTAGACTCCGGGAGTTGGTGGTAGACAGGAAGACCTGGTGTGCTGGGGTTCATGAGGTCGCAAAGAGCCGGACACTACTGAGGGACTGAACTGAACCAACAAGGGTTCCTTTCCCTCCATATCCTTGCCAACATTTGTTATTCGTGGGTGGTTTTTTTTTTTTTTTTTTTTGGTGATAGCCATTCAGGTATATGTGAGGTGTTATCTCATTTTGGCTTTATTTGTATTTTCCTGATAATTAGTGATGTACCCATTGGCCATCTGCATTTCCTCTTTGGAAAAATATCTATTGAATTCTTCTGCCCATTTTAAAATCTGCTTTTTTTTTTTGCTGTTGAGTTGTATGAACTTGTTAGATATTAACCCCTTATTGGTTATATTATTTGCAAATATTTTCTCCTTTGACATGCAAAAGCTTTTCATTAGGTCCCATGTATTTATTTATTTATGTTTTTCTCTAGGCTTCTCTGGTGGCTCAGAGGTTAAAGCACCTGCCTGCAATGCAGGAGACCTCTGTTCGATCCCTGGGTAAGAAAGATCCCCTGGAGAAGGAAATGGCAACCCACTCCAGTATTCTTTTCTGGAGAATCCCATGGACGGAGGAGCCTGGCAGGCTACAGTTCACAGGGTTGCAAAGAGTCGGACACAACTGAGCAACTTCACTTTCACTTTGTTTATTTTTGCCTTTGTTTCTTTTCCCTTAGGCAATTGATCCATAAAAATATTACTATAGTTGATGTCAAGGAGTGTTCTGCCTATGTTCTCTCCTAAGAAGTTTTTCAAATCTGAATCCATTTTAAGTTTCTTTTGGTATATGGTTTGAGAAATTATACTAATTTCATCCTTTTATTTGTAACTGTCTGGTTTCCCAGCACCACTTACTGAATTTGCTCTCTTCCTTGTGGTTTAATGAGTTTTTCTTTCTTTCTTTTTTTTTTAACTGTTATATTTATGTTACTTTCTCTTTCTCTCATTCTGATTTATTTGTTTGCTTTAGTATTTACTAAAGGATAGCTTCGTGGTTACCAGGAGGCTTTCATATAATAACATAGCACTCTATTTTAAGTTGGTAAGAACATACGTTTGATCCCTAAAACTCAACATGTTTATTTTCCTCATCACAGTTTATGTCTTTATATCTTGTGTATCCCTTAAGTAGTGATTGTAATAGTTATTTTAATTACTTTTGTATTTTACTTTTTATGCTAGCTTTATAAGTGATTGAACCACTACTTTACTATATATTTGTGCTCTGTATCTAGTGCCCATGACTCTGCAGCAGGCCACTGTCAACCCACACCTCCCACAGAGACTCCTGGACATTCACAGGCAAGTCTGGTTTAGTCTCTTGTTGGGACACTGTTCCTTTCTCCTGGCTCCTGGCTCGCTTGCACAAGGTTTTGTTTGTGCCCTCCAAGAGTCTGTTTCCCAAGTCCTGTGGAAATCCCATTGGCCTCCAAAGTCAAATTCCCTGGGGATTCTTTGTCCGTTTGCTAGATCTCCAGGTTGGGAAATCTGTTGTGGGTCCTAGAACTTTCTTAACAGTATGAGGATTTCTTGGTATAATGGTTCTACAGTTTGTGGGTCATCTGCTCATGGGCTCTATGGTGGGGCTAATGGTAACCTCCTCCAAGAGGACTTATGCCACACGCTGCATGACCAGATCTGTCCCCATGGCAAGCCACTGCTGACCCATGGCTCTGCAGGGGACGCTCAAACACTCAAAGGCAGGTCTGGCTCAATCTCTGCAGGGTCTCTGGGTCCTGGTGCACACAAGATTTTGTTTGAGCCTTCCGAGCATCTCTGGTGGATATGGGGTTTGATTATAAACACGATTTTGCCCCTCCTACTGTCTTGTTGGGGTTTCTCCTTTGCCCTTGGATGTGGGGTATCTTTTTATAATGGAATCCAACATTCTCCTGTTGATGGTTGTTCAGCAGTGAGTTGCAATTTTGGAGTTCTTGCAGGAGAAGGTGAGCACACATCTTTCTATTCTGCCATCTTTACCTTCCCTAGGGTCTTGCTTATTTCAGACCTTACAGCACAGTTCCAGAGATTGGACACATAACTATTCTTGAATCAAACCTACTTGGAGCCTAAGCCTGGACACCATTTTTCCTGGTGACTGGGGATTCTTTAAATCTCCCATGAAGCACGGTTGGGACAAAGATCATAATATGCTCCTGCCATCTTACACAACAAATTTAAGGCAGCAGAGTAAGAAAGCTAAGATGCTCTTCCCCTACTTCTCATTCCCGCCCCCGCCCCCTTTTTTTTGGTCCTTTCCAGTCTCCTAAGATGAGCCTGGAAACCTAAGATGAGCCTTATCACTTCCACTCCCACCCCTTCACCCCCAACCCCTTTCCACTCTGCATCCCATGGCGGGATCACCAGACTTTGCCTTTCACTTACTTTGCCCTTCACTTTAGGAAACATCACTGAGAACAAAGCTAGTGGAGATGATGAAATTCCAGTTGAGCTATTTCAAATCCTTAAAAATGTTGCTGTTAAAGTGTTGCACTTAATATGCCAGCAAATATGGAAAACTCAGCGGTGGCCACAAGACTGGAAAAGGTGTTTTCATTCCAATCCTAAGAAAAGGCAAAGACAAAAAATGTTAAAACTACTGCACAATTGCACTTATCTCAGGCTAGCAAAGTAATGTTCAAAATTCTCCAAACCAGGCTTCAACAGTACGTGAACTATGAACTTCCAGATGTTCAAGCTGGTTTTAGAAAAGGCAGAGGAACCAGAGATCAAAAGAGCCAGCATCCGTTGGATCATACAAAAAGCAAGAGAGTTCCAGAAAAATATCTGCTTCTGCTTTATTGACTACACCAAAGCCTTTGACTGTGTGGATTACAACAAACTGGGAAATTCTGAAAGAGATGGGAATACCAGACCACCTGACCTGCTTCCTGAGAAATCTGTATGCAGGTCAAGAAGCAACAGTTAGAACCAGACATGGAACAACAGACTGCTTCCAAATTGGGAAAGGAGTACATCAAGTCTGTATATTGTCACCCTGCTTATATTCATATTTAACTTTTATGCAGACTACATCATATGAAATGCTGGACTGGATGAAGCACAAGCTGGAATCAAGATTGCCAGGGGAAATATCAATAACCTCAGATATGGAGATGACACCACCCTTATGGCAAAAAGTGAAGAGAAACTGAAGAGCCTTTTGATGAAAGTGAAAAAGCTGGCTTAAAACTCAACATTCAAAAAACTAAGATCATGGCATCTGGTCCCCACACTTCATGGCAAATAGATGGATGGGGAAGCAATGGAAACAGTGACAGACTTTATTTTCTTGGGCTCCAAAATCACTTCAGATGGTGATTGCAGCCATGAAATTAAAAGACACTTGCTCCTTGGAAGAAATGCTATGACCAACCTAGACAGCATACTAAAAAGCAGTGACATTACTTTGCTGCAAAGGCCTGTCTATTCAAAGCTATGACTTTTCCAATTGTCATGTATGGATGATAGTGTAGAAGGAAGAAAGGAAGAAAACTGAGTGCTGAAGAATTGATGCTTTTGAACTGTGGTGTTGGAGAAGACTCTTGAGAGTCCCTTGGACTGCAAGGAGATTGAAGGAGTCAATCCTAAAGGAAATAAGTCCTGAATATTCATTGGAAGGACTGATGCTGGAGCTGAAACTCCAATACTTTGGCCACTTGATGGGAAGAGCTGATTCATTGGAAAAGATCCTGATGCTGGGCAAGATTGAAGGCAGGAGGAGAAGGGGACGACAGAGGGTCAGATAGTTGGAAGGTATCACCAACTCGGTGGACATGACTGAGCAAGCTCCAGGAGTTGGTGGTGCACAGGGAAGCCTTGTGTGCTGCAGTCCATGGGGTCGCAAAGAGTGAGATATGACTGAGCAACTGAACTGATTGACTGGCTTCCTATATATTTATCTTTTTTACTGAAATATTTCCTTTTTTTTTTTTTTTTGTTAGAAACAAGACTTTCTTTTCTGTTTAAATAAGTCCCTTTTTACACTGCTTGTAAAGCCAGTTTAGTGGTGAAAAGTCCTTTAGGCTGTGCTTCTCTCTCCTTCTATTCCAGATGATAACTTTTCTGGGTAGAGTATTATTGGTTGTTTTTTTTTTTTTTTTATTCTTTTGTTTCAGCACTTTGAATATATCACTTCACTCCTTTCTGGCCTGCAGTTTCTGCTATATAATCTACTGATAATATTATGAATGGTCCCTTGTATGTAACAAAATGTTTACTCTAGATGCTTTTAATATTTTCTCTTCATCGTTAGCTTCTACCATTTTAATTATAATGTGTCTTGGTGTAGGTTTCCTTGGGTTCATCTTAATTAAACCCTGAACTTCCTGGATCTGGATATCTATTTCTTTACCCAAGTTAGGGAAGTTGTCATCCAATATTTTTTCAAGACTTTGACCATTTTCTCTCTCTCCTCTCCTTCTGGGACCCCCATAAGCTGAATGTGTGTCCACTGAGTTTTGTCTTATCAGCTCCTTAAGCTCTCTTAACTTTATTTGTTTATTTTTTTATTGCTCTAATTGGGTGAGTTCTACTGCCTTGTTTTAAAGTGGACTGCTGCTTTCTTATGTTTCATTCAGTCTGCTGTTGAATATGCCTACTGTATTTTTCAGTTCAGTTTTTGTATTCTTTAGCAGTAATTTCTTTTTCTTGTTTTCTATGAAATTGAAGAGGCACCTCAATTGAAATTTTATTCAGATTGCATCCAACCCTATGTCATAATGTCACACGTTATATATGTCACAATGGTCTAAGAAATATCTTAAGGTATGTAATATAATAATCTTTACTCTATGGGAGTAAGACATGAAATGATAAAGGCAAAAATAACATTTCCTTTATTTGTTACTGTATTCATTCTTTCAAGGCAATATCTTTACTTAAAAATGACCTGTAATATAGTCTTAATGATACCCTGGGCATAAGCTTTCACTAAGACTGTTACGGTTACTGTCCATGAATCTATGGCCTTTACAATGTCTTCACAATTATTTTCAGTTTATACTGATCCTCTGAGTCCACAGTTGAATACATTTGGTCATTGTCTTCTCTAGCTCACATCTCTCAGCTGGCATTACCTGGCAAATCTCACTGGCACCTGGGAAGTAGTGATATGTAAAGAGTTCCCAGTTTTCAAATGTAAATATCCTTGGGTTTCTTTTGCTATGTGCAGCAGATAGAAAACTGAAATCAGCAGTATTCCTATTTGTTCCTATTTGTCACTTTGTCGTATTTTCCAACTTTTTGTTGACATTTTCTGTATCTATTTATTCTTCTCCCCAGGTCAGTGAGAATTCTTATGACCATAACTTTGAACATTTTGTCAAGTAAATTACTTACCTCTGTTTCATGAAGCTTTTTTCTTTCAAGGTTTTATCTGATTCTTGTATTTGGAATATATTTCTCAGCTTTCTTTATTTTGCTTGACTCTGTTTTGATTTGTATACTGTAGATGTTTCAGCAGCCTCCCCCAACATTGAAGAGTGGCCTCAGTAGAAGACAAAACTTATTATTCAACTCTGCTCCAACTCTTTGTCATCTCTCTAATCTTTGTGCTTCTTCAAACAGCCTATTACATTTTTAAATGCTCCTAGTATTTGAGAATGTACCTAGATCTCTCAGTGTTCCTAAGAGGAGTATCTCAGTATCTTGCTTCAGGCTGTTTGAAAGCCAGAACTCAGGCAGCATCTTTTAAAAGTATGCAAATATATACAGCTTTGTGGGAACTTAAACATAAGTCCCACTAGCCAGGTGATCTGATGATGTACTCCAGGTTGCAGTGGCAAAAGCTGGGGCTTCAGACAATGGTATAGGCTCTATTTTATTAAAATATATTTGACTTACAATATTACAGTGGTTTCTAGTGTGCAACACAATGAGCAAAAACTTGAACATGAAGAGATGCTCAATTGCATAATTCACCAAGGACACGAAAATTAAAACTGCATTAAGATAATCCTAGCATACTGGCTAAAATGTACAAGATTATAATACTAATGTCAGCAGGTATTTTACAGTAATGAAAACTCTCAAACACCAGTTGATAAAGTTGGAACTAGCACAATCACTTTCAAAAATAATTTAGCAGTACCTTCTAAACTGAGCTTTCTAAAATAGTGTTATAAGCCAGGAATTCTATTCCCAGGTATATAAGCAACAGAAATGCAAGCCCACATGTACCAGGAGACCTGTACAAGAATATATGTAGTAGAGTTATTTGTATTAGCTTCAAAAGCAAGTTAAAGCTCTTTGTTGCCTTGAGGTCTTCCTGATGGACTGAGATGGAATAATCTCTATTTATCATTATATGCTTTCCTTGTCTCAGAGTGAAGTAGGTAGGATGTAACATAATATATGTATGTGATATGCATTTTAGATATGAAATTAAATGGATTTCTTGGTGGCTCAGATGGTAAAGAATCCACCTGCAGTAAGGGAGACGTGGGTTCCATCCCTGAGTTGGGAAGATCCCCTAGAGAAGGGAACAGCCATCCACTACAGTATTCTTTGGAGAAGGAAATGGCCCACCTGCAGTAAGGGAGACGTGGGTTCCATCCCTGAGTTGGGACGATCCCCTAGAGAAGGGAACAGCCATCCACTACAGTATTCTTTGGAGAAGGAAATGGCAACCCACGCCAATACTCTTGCCTGAAAAAGTCCATGGACAGAGGAACCTGGTGGGCTACAGTCCATGGGGTCGCAGAGAGTCGGACACGACTGAGTGACTTCACACTCACTCACTCATAGTATTCTTGTCTGGAGAATCCCATGGACAGAGGAGCCTGGTGGGCTACAGTCAGTGGGATTGCAAAGAGTTAGACACCAGTGCGGCACTTTCACTTTCACTTTACAAAGACCAGGATACAGACGCAGAAAGAAAAGGTGGGGAAAACTGTTTGAAAATAAGAAACTGGCATTCCTCATGGCAGGTAATGTCAGTATACCAGCATAAAATCCTGACTTTTAAAAAGTTATCGAAGCAATTCACATATACAGAAATTTTAAAATAAGCCAAACTGTATAGAAAGACATTGGAGAAGGAAACGGAAACCCACTCCAGTATTCTTGCCTTGAAAATCCCATGGACAGAGGAGCCTGGTGAACTACTGTCCATGGGTCACAAAGAGTCGGACACGACTGACTGACTAAGCATATAGCATGTATAGAAAGACATAAAATAAAATATCTCCTTCCATTCCATAGTTCTGCAAATATAACCACTATTTTAGGTTTATTTCCCAGGAAGTAAGAAAGGATTCTTATACCAATTTATTTATACATGTACTCTATTTTTTACATTTACCCCAATGTAATATTAGTATAAATACCAATCTACTCCCCACTTTTTTCTCTTCACATTGATCAAAGCTGTCTTGCTTTCTTATATGTGCAAGCTTATCTCATTCTTAATGTCTTCATGGTGTGTTATTATTTAGATGTATCAGAATATTCTTAAGTAGTCCAATGGTTATTCTGGAGAAGGAAATGGCAACCTACTCCAGTATTCTTGCCTGGAGAATCCCAGGCACAGGGGAGCCTGGTGGGCTACAATCCATGGGGTCACAAAAGTCGGACACAACTTAGTGACTAAACCAACACCATGTTTATTCAGTCCTATAATGTTTCTTCCAGTGTTTAGCTATTATGAATGATGTCATAATAAACATTATTTTAGATCTATCTTCCATGCTTTCCTTAACGCATTTTTCCAGCAATAGAAATGTGGTGTCAAAACCCCTAACATTTATTTTTATCACTTTGATCACAGAGCAGGAAACTTTGATTAGTAGTTAAAGATGGGAACTCCCACTTCCTTTTTTCTAGTTTACTAATGCATCCTGCTCTTTGAAAAAGCTACTTCACAGATGCCTTTCTTAGTGCTAGGGTGATAGTGTACAGCTGTGAGATCAATGACAAACACGCTATTCCTGAGAAAGCTTCTCTTTTGGCCTCAGCCCTGGGCAGACCAAGTCTTCATGCTGCTGTGGGTATCACTGCTGATCCTGGGTAAGTAGAACAGCTAAACATGGGCCCTGGGTGGGGCCATGGGGTTAGGACAGCATCTCTCTACCATGGACCTGGCTTTTTTGGGGGTCTCAGCCCCTGCTCAAAGATTCTTTCCTGCCTCGAGAGATTATGTTCTCTGACTTCACTATATAGCTCAGAGATTCTTCTTTTGAGGCTGCAAGAGTGATCAGAGCTTCAACTTTACAGAGAAGAAAACCACAGTGACCACAGCACTTAAGGGCACTTAAGGGATTATTCATTTTTTTTCTATAAAAAAATACTACATCATGAAGTGCAGCCAGTGTATTCTGTTTGCTTGTTCATATGGTCTCATTCAGAGAAGACCTTAACTTTCTGTCTGCAAAGGAGGTGTGTTTATTCCTTATGTGACAATCCCAGACTGTGGTGCTGGACATGGGAGTGCAAGTTTTCTAAGACAAAAGATGTCCCCTTCTTTGGCACACAGATGCAAATGATATCAGTGATTGGCAGTTAAAGAGCACAAAGAAGGGGAAATGAAGACAAGGACTCACGGGGGAAGTGGGCAAGGCAGGGGAAAATCCTAAGATGCTTGATATTTTTTTTTCCCCCTTTGGGTTTATTGAAGCATAATTGACAAATTAAAATTATATGTATTTAAGATGTATAATGGCAACCCACTCCAGTATTCTTGCCTGGAGAATCCCAGGGACAGAGGAGCCTGGGGGGCTGCCGTCTATGGGGTCGCGCAGAGTCGGACACGACTGGAGCGACTTAGCAGCAGCAGCAGCAACAAGGTGTATAAGATGTCTTGATACACATATATTGTGCAATAATGACCACAGTCAGCTAGTTAGCATTCCTCTCACTTCACATAATTAGTCACCTTGTGTGTGTGCTAAGAACACTCAGGATCAACTCTCAGCAAATTTCAACTTAACATTATTATTAACTAGTCACTGTACTCTACATTAGATCTCCAGTACTGCTTCATCTTACAACTGAAAGTTTGTTCCTTTGAGCAACATGTCCTCAGTTCTCCTACAGAGTACTCACTGTAGCAAACACCATTTTAGTCTCTGCTTTTGTGAGTTCAACTTTTTCAGATTGCACATGTAAGTGAGATCATGTAGTATTTGTCTTTCTTTGTAGCTTATTTCACTTAGCATAATGTCCTCCAGGTTTATTCATGTTGTCACAATGTCAGGATTTCTTTCTTTCTTTAAAAGTTGAATAATATTCCATTGCATATATGTGTGTGTGTGTGTATACACATACTACCTTTTATTTATCCATTAAACAGAAGACAGACACTTAAATTGTTTCAATATTCTAGCTACTGTGAATAATGTTGTAATGAATATGGGAGTGCAGGAATCTCATTGCGATACTAATTTCATTTCCTTCAGATATACACCCAGAAGTGGGATTACTGAATTATATGATAGTTTTACTTTTAATTTTTTATTTATTTATTTATTTATTTTTTATTAGTTGGAGGCTGATTACTTCACAACATTTCAGTGGGTTTTGTCATACATTGATATAACTTACAGACTGTTTCTGCATTATGACTGTGTGAATTATATTCTTGCCAACAATGTACAAGTTTTATCAACACTTGTCATCTTTTGTGTATTTGATAATAGCCAATCTAATTAGTGTGAGGTGTTATCTCCTGGTTTCCATTTGTGTTTCCCTGATTCTTACTAATGTTTGAGCATCTTTTTATAAACTTTTGGAGATTTTGTCTTCTATTGAGAATATCTATTCATATTCTTAACTGTTTTTTAATCAGGTTATTTGTATTTTGCTGTTTACTTGTTAAAGTTCCTCAGACATTTTAACCCCTTATTGGATAGATGGTTTTCTTTTATTTTCTCCCATTTCATAGGTTACTCTTTATATTGTTGATTATTTCCTTTGTTTGCAAAAGTTTTTATTTTTGATGCAATCCCATTTGTTTTAGTTCTTATTTTTGTTGCCTATGCTTTTGGGGTCATATCCAAAACTCATGTTCCAGGTCAATGCCAAGAAGCTTTCTCTCTTTTAGCAGTTCCCTTTTAGCAGTTTTACAGTTTCAGGTCATACATTTAAGTCATCTATTTCAAGTTGATTTTTGTATATGATGAGATACAAAAATCCAATTTTATTTGTTTTCATGTGGAAATTCAGTTTTCACAGAGTGATTTATGGAAGGAAGTGTTCTTTACCCTCTGTCTGTTTTTGGTACGGATTTTGAAGATCAGTTCAGTTCAGTTCAGTCGCTCAGTTTGTCCAACTCTTTGTGACCCAATGAACCGCAGCACGCCAGACCTCCCAGTCCATCACCAACTCCCGGAGTTTACCAAAACTCATGTCCATTAAGTCGGTGATGCCATCCAACCATCTCATCCTCTGTCGTCCCCTTCTCCTCCCACCTTCAATCTTTCCCAACATCAGGGTCTTTTCAAATGAGTCAGCTCTTCCAATCAGGTGGGCAAAATATTGGAGATTCAGCTTCAACATCAGTCCTTCCAATGAACACCCAGGACTGATTTGCTTTAGGATGGACTGATTGGATCTCCTTGCAGTCCAAGGGACTCTCAAGAGTCTTCTCCAACACCACAGTTCAAAAGCATCAATTCTTCAGTGCTCAGCTTTCTTTCTAGTCCAACTCTTACATCCATACATGACCACTGGAAGAACCATAGCCTCGACCAGACAGATCTTTGTTGGCAAAGTCATGTCTCTGCTTTTTAATATGCTGTCTAGTTTGGTCATAACTTTCCTCCAAGGAGTAGGCATCTTTTAATTTCATGGCTGCAATCACCATCTGCAGTGATTTTGGAGTCCCCCAGAATAAAGTCAGCCACTGTTTCCACTGTTTCCCCATTTGTTTGCCATGAAGTGATGGGACTGGATGCCATGATCTTAGTTTTCTGAATGTTGAGCTTTTTTTTTTTTTTTTTTAATTAGTTGGAGGCTAATTACTTCACAACATTTCAGTGGGTTTTGTCATACATTGATATGAATCAGCCATAGAGTTACACGTATTCCCCATCCCGATCCCCCCTCCCACCTCCCTCTCCACCCGATTCCTCTGGGTCTTCCCAGTGCACCAGGCCCGAGCACTTGTCTCATGCATCCCACCTGGGCTGGTGATCTGTTTCACCATAGATAATATACATACTGTTCTTTTGAAATATCCCACCCTCACCTTCTATGCTGAGCTTTAAGCCAACTTTTTCACTCTCTTCTTTCACTTTCTTCAAGAGGCTCTTTAGTTCTTCTCCACTTTCTGCCATAAGGGTGGTGTCATCTGCATATCTGAGGTTACTGGTATTTCTCCCGGCAATCTTGATTCCAGTGTGTGCTTCATCCAGCCCAGCATTTCTCATGATGTACTCTGCATAAAAGTTAAATCAGCAGGTGACAATATACAGGCTTGACATACTCCTTTCCCTATTTGGAACCAGTCTGTTGTTCCATGTTCAGTTTTAACTGTTGCTTCCTGACCTGCATACAGATTTCTCAAGAGGCAGGTCAGGTGGTCTGGTATTCCCATCTCTTTCAGAATTTTCCCCAGTTTATTTTGAAGATCAGTTGACTATAAAAGTGTGGATTCATTTCTAGGCTCTCTGTTCTGATCCATTGATCTATATGTATATTTTTATGCTAGTTTTGATTGTTTTTTATTGGAAAATAATTGTTCTACAATATTGTGTTAGCCTCTGCCATATATCAACATGAATAGTTTTTATTATTACCACAGCTTTGTAATAGTTAGAAGTCAGAAATTATGTTTTTTCCAGTTTTGTTCTTTTGGCTCAAGATAGTTTTGACTTTTGGGGAGTCCTTTGTATCTATTCAGATTTTTTCTTTGTGACTGCTATGGGACCTATATAAAATATAATAATTTAAATTAAGAAATTTATTTAAATCAAGTATTAAAACTTTACCCTTTAATTATCCTCCATTTTATTATAGATATCACAATTTACATACTTTTACATTGTGTATACATTAACAAATTATTGTAGCTATAGTTAATTTTTAGTACTTTTGTCTTTTAAAACTTTTTTGCTAGAGTTAAAAGTGTTTTACATACCACTATATAGGATTTTATGAATGTTTATTTCCCCTCAAACTTCATATATTAAAATTTTGACCCTGAAGGTGATAGTATTAGGAGATGGAGGGGCCTTTGGGAGATGATTATGTCATGAGGGCAAAACCATCATAAAAGAGATTAGTCCCCTTATAAAAGAGGTCAAAGAGAGTCCTCTTATGCTTCTTCAATGTGAGACTATAGGGAGAAGGTGGCTGTCTATGATGAAGTGGACTGTGCCAGAGACAGTCAGCCAGTGTTACTAGCCTTCAGAACTTTGAGAAATAAATTTCTGTTGTTTATAGGTTACCCAGTACAGCACTTTTGTCATAACAAATTGTATAGACTAAGACACAGTATTTAGCATATTCTGAATTTGATTATATTAATCTTCCTCAATTCATGATGGAGTTATGTCCTAATAAACTCATTATAAGCAGAAAATATCATAAGTCTAAAATGCATGTAATACACCCAGCCTATCAAATATTATAGCTTAACCTAGACTGCTTTAAACATGCTCAGAACACTACCTTAGCCTATAGTTGGGTAAAATCAGCTAACAGAAAGCCTATTTTATAATAGAGTGTTGAATAGTTCATGTAATTTACTGAATACTGCACTGAAAGTGAAAAATACGATGACCACATAGATATAGAATTGTTGTAAGTGTGTCTGTTGTTCACCCCTGTGATTATGTGGCTGACTGGGAGCACTGGCACACTGCTGCTGCCCAGCATCACAAGAGAGTATCATGCTGTGTGTTGCTGGCCCAGGAAAAGATCAAAATTCAAAGTCTGACTTCTACTAAATGCATATTGCTTTTGCACCATCACAAAGTTGAAAAATCATAGGTCAAACCATCTGTATATTCACCTTTACTAGTGAGTTTTACAATTTCATGTGTCTTCAAGTTGCCAGTGGCCTTTAATTTCAACTTGTAGAACTTCTCATATGTGTATGTATGTGTGTATATGTGTGTGTATGAAAGTCATTTAGTCATGTCTGACTCCTTGTGGCCATGTGGACTGTAACCCACCAGGCTCCTCTGCCCATGAAATTCTCCAGGCAACAATACTGAAGTGGGTAGCCATTCACTTTCTCTGGGGAATCTTTCCAACCCAGAGATCAAACCCAGTTACCCTGCATTCAGGCAGATTCTTTACTGTCTGTGCTACCAGGGAAGCCCCATATATAAGAATACATATAATTTCTCTCAGGCTGTGATTTGCCTTTGGATCTGGGTCACAGAACTGCTTCAGCAACAGAACTCAGTCTGAGGTTGATGGGCCTGCTACCAGGGGAATGGATGAGCATGGATTCCTTGGCAGAAGAGGCAGGTGGTAGGAGCATGGACAAGTGGGGCTAGAGTTGAGTCCACAGGAGAATGGGACAGCTTTCAGTCTGTAGCTGGGATGATAGTCAGTGAGTCACCTCCTAGGGCGTGTGCCTACCTTCTCAAGTGGCCCTTCTTTGGTATTGGGCTCCAGTGGGGTTTCACAATCTCCCATCTAGATCTCAAAGCTATCAGCTTTTGTTTAAAGTAGGCTGCCAAAAATTTGCTTCTGTAAGGGAAAGACTAGAGACCTCCTATTCTACCATCTTGTTTATGTCACTCCCAACAAATGACATTCTCATTGTGTCTGTGGGCATGTGTTAAGTCTATCAATTCACACATATCAACTGGTTGGTATTTTAACCAAAGTTGAAAATATTAGAATAAAATATATTTATTCATTTGTTCAACAAATTATTCAGTAACATTAATACACAGCATTATGTTAGGTGCTAAGAATGATGAGAAGACATGAAAGTGAAGGTCACTCAGTCATGTCCGACTCTTTGTGACCCCATGTACTATACAGTCCATGGAATTCTCCAGGCCGGAATACTGGAGTGGGTAGCCTTTCCCTTCTCCAGGGGTCTTCCCCACCAGGGATAGAACCTAGGTCTCCTGCATTGCAGGTGGTTTCTTTACCAGCTGAGCCACCAGGGAAGCAGATCATAATCTGCATATCCATAATTCAATACACTAACTCTGTCTTCTCAAAACGTGGGGATCAAGCTTCATTACAATAATACTGGATCATTACTCATATTCTCCACCAAAAAACAAACAAAAAACTGATAATGCTGGTATCATGATAACATTAAGTCCAGAAGAAATGTGTCCAGTACCCAGAGTACCTGCATTATATTGCCTAAAGTGTCAAGTTTATAATGGAAATATGAGACATGCATAGAAATAGGAGTTGGAACTGTATAGTGGGAATAAAGGGCATTTGAAAAATGACCAGTAAAATGACCCTAGTGAAATTAGGTGATATCTCAGCAAAAAAGCAGGGAGGCCAAAAGGCAGAGGGAAACATTCAAGGTACGCTAAGAAAAAAACCTATCAACCAAGAATTCCATCTTGACCAAAACTACCTTCTGAAAGATAGAGACAAAACAAGATGCTCTCAAATCAATAACTGAAAAAAATATATTAATAGACAGTTGCCTCACAGGAATTACAGGAGGAGTTCTTCAGCTTGAATACTAGGGATTTCAGAAAGTAGTTCATATTAACATTAACAAAGAGAAACACTTGTATATCTAATGCTATAAGAATAAAAGGCAGAAGTAATACAATTTTCTTTTAATTGATGTCAAAGGAACTATGTAAAATCCTATATATGTCATGTGTTAGTACACTACAATATATAGCAAAGTGATACCCACATTAGCATATTTGCCATTCAAAAGCACAAGTGTGGAGTAAACTGTACTGAGCAAAGGAAATGACCATAGATGGTACATAAGTGTACCAAAATATTTGAGGGGATTATATCATTAATATAGTCTGCATGACAATAATAAAAAAAGTGAAAAGAGTAAAGCTTTATATGAATGATTTCTTGTATCTCTGGGATTAAGCTATGATAGTATGTAATCAATACATATATTTTTAAAGAGGAACCTCTAAAAATTTTTTTAGATATCTAATGGAGAAATCATTTAGAAATCAAAGTACTAGAATATATTCATTTAATGAAAAATAACTTTATAAAGGACTAAGAATGAAAAATGTTAGTTGCTCAGTCATGTCCAACTCTTTGCAACCCCACGGACAATAGCCCACCAGGGTCCTCTGTTCATGGGTTTCTCCAGGCAAGAATACTGGAGTGGGTAGCCATCCCCTTCTCCAGGGGATCTTCCCAACTCAGGGATTGAACCTGGGTTTACTGTATTGCAGGCAGATTGTTTACCTTCTGGAAGAATTAAAAACTTAAGAACTGTAAAACACAAAAGGTAAATGCCAGGTGTATTGCATCTATGTCAATAATACTAACAGTGAATGAATGATATGGTCCAAACAGGAGGAAGAGAGTTTCACCTCATATGAAATACAAACCCTTATCCAAGTATGTACTATGTAGAAGAAGCAGACTGTATTTTTTTATTATCTTTTTTGTTTAATTTTATTTATTTATTCATTTATTTTCAGCTGTGCTGACTTTCTATTGCTGAGCATGGGTTTTTTTCTAGCTGTGATGCTCGGCCTTCTCATTTGCAGTGGCTTCTCCTGTTGTGGAGCACAGGCTCTAGAGTGCTGGCTCATTATTTGCGTAGCATGTCCTCAGTTGCCCTGAGGCATGTGGAATCTTCCTGGACCAGGGATTGAATCTGTGTCCTGAGCTCTGGCAGGGAGATTCTTAACCACTAGGCCACCAGGGAAGTCTAGAAAGCACACTTTAGATGAAAGATACTAAGAGTGAAAATCCAAGTGTGTGATAGATATACCTGTGAATAACACCAACTTGAAAAGAGGCTGTATAAATATTGTGCAAAATGGACTTGAGAACAAAAAATATTAATAGAGATATTGAGGGATATTATATCATTCCCAAAGTCTCAAATGTTATGGCTTGCATCTGAAGTGAAACCTAGAAAAAAAAGGTGTAGCCTTTAATGCCTCTGCTAGCAAATGAGGGAGACCGAAAATCAGTAACATGTCTATTGATCTTAACAGACTTTAAAGATGACTCACCAAACCTGATTTGAAGAGAAAAAGAAAGAATAAAATTTAAAGTAGAGATGAATGAAATGGGGAGTGGAAAAATCATAGAAAAAAACCAGTGAAACCAAAAGTGAGTTCTATATAAAACTTAACAAAATTGACAAATCTTAAGCAAGGTTGATCTAGGAAAAAGAGGGAATATTCAAATTTGTACAGTCAGGAAGAATGAGGGATATTACTATGGACATTGCAGAAATAAAAAAACTATGAAAGAATTCTAAACAGACATTTCTCCAAAAAAGATATACAGATGGCTAACAAACACATGAAAAGATGCTCAACATCACTCATTATCAGAGAAATGCAAATCAAAACCACAATGAGGTGCCATTACACGCCAGTCAGGATGGCTGCTATCCAAAAGTCTATAAGCAATAAATGCTGGAGAGGGTGTGGAGAAAAGGGAACCCTCTTCCACTGTTGGTGGGAATGCAAACTAGGACAGCCGCTATGGAAAACAGTGTGGAGATTTCTTTAAAAACTGGAAATAGAACTGCCAAATGACCCAGCAATCCCTCTCCTGGGCATACACACCGAGGAAACCAGATCTGAAAGAGACACGTGCACCCCAGTGTTCATCACAGCACTGTTTATAACAGCCAGGACATGGAAGCAACCTAGATGCCCACCAGCAGACGAATGGATAAGGAAGCTGTGGTACATATGCACCATGGAATATTACTCAGCCATTAAAAAGAATTCACTTGAATCAGTTCTAATGAGATGGATGAAACTGGAGCCCATTATACAGAGTGAAGTAAGCCAGAAAGATAAACACCAATACAGTATACTAATGCATATATATGGAATTTAGAAAGATAGTAACGATAACCCTATATGTAAAACAGAAAAAGAGACACAGATGTACAGAACAGACTTTTGGACTCTGTGGGAGAAGGCGAGGGTGGGATGTTTCGAGAGAAAAACATTGAAACATGTATATTATCAAGGGTGAAACAGATCACCAGCCCAGGTTGGAGGCATGAGACAAGTGTTCGGGCCTGGTGCACTGGGAAGACCCAGAGGGATCGGGTGGAGAGGGAGATGGGAGGGAGGATCAGGATGGGGAATACATGTAAATCCATGGCTGATTCACAGTCAATGCATGGCAAAAACCACTACAATATTGTAAAGTAATTAGTCTCCAACTAATAAAAATAAATGGAAAAAAATAGAAAAAAAAAAAGAATTCAATGAACAAATGTATGCCAACATCTAAGATGATTTACATGAGACGCATGATTTCCCCGAAGGAAACAAATTATTGAAACTATGAAAATAAAACAAAAATAAATAAACCAAAAACCCCAAAATCAAAACAACTACAAAAAGTGAAGTGCTTGAGGGACTTCCCCTGTGGCCCAGTGGTTAAGAATCCTTATTCCAATAAAGGGGATAGGGCTTGGATCCCTATTTGGGGAACTGTGATGCCAATGCCTCAGGGCAACCAAGGCTGTGCACCACAACTGATACCTGATGAAGCCAAATAAATATATAAATATACTTTAAAAAGGTGAAGTGTCTAAATTAGTAAATCAGAAAACACCCATAAAATAAACCTAGACTGTACCTCTGAGTAGATGACTTCTATACAAAATTATCCAAAAGTTTTCAAAAATATATATTACTGTTGTTCACAAAGTCTTCTCAAAGGAGACGATACTTCACACTTATTTTGTGAGACTGTTAGTACTGTGATATGAAAAGTGAAAAGTTAACTACCAAGACAAACAAACAAGTACTCAACCCTCAAAAAAACAAAAACTGTACACCTGAGACTTTCCTGGGGGTCCCCTGGCTAAGACTCCGAACTCCCATCTCAGGAGGCCCGGGTTCCATACCTGGTCAGGGAATAGATCCCACATGCCACAACTAAGAGTTCACAAGCTGCAACTGCGGGTTCTTCCCAAATATGGGTTCTTCATGAACTTTGACCCTCTTTTTAATACTGATAAGGTATTTAATACTGATAAGGACTCCAATAGGAGTCCTTTCATGGATTCAAAGAGACTTGCAGTTTCTGAATGCTTTCTCACAGTGTTTACATTGATAGGGTTTCTCTCTGGTGTGAAATCTTTCATGTGATTGAAAGCTTTTATGACTGCGAAAAGCTTTTTCACATTGTTTACATGGGTTTTCTCTCCAGTATGACTCCTTTCATGGAATCGAAGAGAACTGTGGTATCTGTATGCTTTCTTACAGTGTTTACATTGAGAAGACATGGGAAACAGCATGTTTGTACTTAGGAAGCTCACGGTATAGAAGGGTCTTCATTCAACGAGGACAATTTACAAGATATATCTATGCAACAAGATCTCATTTAAACAATTGTTCAAGCAAAAGTTACCAATGATGGTAAAAGAGGATAGTAAGCTATATGCCAAGTCATTGGTAATGACTTCATGAAACAGAGGGACAGTAAGAGCTGGAGGGGGCAGGGATGGAGTGCAGGAAAATGTAATTTAAAAGGACTTCACAGTTGGAAGCGGCATGGAAGAAATGGGAAGACGTCCTGGTGTGGCACCAAAACAGAGGAGCAGGACAGGGTAATGGCCAGGAGCATATGATTTGGGATCAAACAAAATGGGTTCAAATAAATGGGTTAAAAATTATATTCTGCCCCTCAGTTCAGTTCAGTTCAGTTCAGTCGTGTCTGACTCTGTGTTCCCATGGACTGCAGCATGCCAGGCCTCCCTGTCCATCACCAGTTCCCAGAGTTTGCTCAAACTCATGTCCATTGAGTCGGTGATGCCATCTCATCTTCTGTTGTCCCCTTCTCTTCCTGCCTTCAATCTTTCTCAGCATCAGGGTCTTTTCAAATAAGTCAGTTCTTCTCATCAGGTGGCCAAACTATTGGAGTTTCACTTCAGCATCAGTCCTTCCAATGAATATTCAGGATGGATTTCCTTTAGGATGGACTAATTGGATTTCCTTGCAGTCCAAAGGACTCTCAAGAGTCATCTCCAATACCACAGTTCAAAAGCACCAATTCTTCACTGCTCAGGTTTCTATATGTCCAACTTTCACACCCATACATGACTACTGGAAAAACTATAGCTTTGACTAGATGGACATTTGTTGGCAGAGTAATATCTCTGCTTTTTAATATGCTGTCGAGGTTGGTCATAACTTTTCTTCCAAGGAGCAAATGTCTTTTAATTTCATGGCTGCACTCACCATCTGCAGTGATTTTGGAGCCCAAAAAATAAAGTCTCTCACTGTTTTCCCATTTATTTGCCATGAAGTGATAGGACCAGATGCCGTGATCTTAGTTTTCTGAATGTTGAGTTTTAAGACAACTTTTTCACTCTCTTCTTTCACTTTCATCAAGAGGCTCTTTAGTTCTTCTTCACTTTCTGCCATAAGGGTGGTGTCATCTCCATATCTGAGGTTACTGATATTTCTCCCAGCAATCTTGATTCCACCTAGTGCTTCATCCAGTCCAGCATTTCTCATGATGTACTCTACATAGTAGTTAAATAAGCAAGGTGACAATATACAGCCTTGATGTACTCCTTTTCCTATTTGGAACCAGTCTGTTGTTCCATGTCTGGTTCTAACTGTTGCTTCTTGACCTGTATACAGATTTCTCAAGAGGCAGGTCAGGTGGTCTGGTATTCCCATCTCTTCCAGAATTTTCCACAGTTTGCTGTGATCCACACAGTCAAAGGCTCTGGTGTAGTCAATAAAGTGGAAATAGATTTTTTTTTTCCTGGAACTCTTGCTTTTTTGACGATACAATGGATTTCGGCAATTTGATCTCTGGTTCCTCTGCCTTTTCTAAATCCAGTTTAAACATCTGGAAGTTCACAGTTCACATACTGTTGAAGCCTGGCCTGGAGAATTTTGAGCATCATTTTGCTAGCATGTGAGATGAGTGCAATTGTGCAGTAGTTTGAACATTCTTTGACATTGACTTTCTTTGGGATTGGAATGAAAACTGATGTTTTCCAGTCCTGTGGCCACTGCTGCGTTTTCCAAATGTGCTGGCATATTGAATGCAGCACGTTAGCAGCAGCATCTTTTAGGATTTGAAATAGCTCAACTAGAATTCCATCACCTCCACTAGCTTTGTTCATAGTGATGCTTCCTAAGGCCCACTTGACTTCACATTCCAGGATGTCTGGCTCTAGATGAGTGATCACACCATCGTGATTATCTGGGTTGTGATGATTTTTTTGTACAGTTCTTCTGTGTATGCTTGCCACCTGTTCTTAATATCTTCTACTTCTGTTAGGTCCATACCGTTTCTGTCCTTTATTGTGCCCATCTTTGCGTGAAATGTTCCCTTGGTATCTCTAATTTTCTTGAAGAAATATCTAGTCTTTCCCATTCTATTGTTTTCCTCTATTTCTTTGCATTGATCACTGAGTAAGGTTTTCTTATCTCTCCTTGCTCTTCTTTGGAACTCTGCATTCAGATGGGTATATGTTTCCTTTTCTCCTTTGCCTTTCACTTCTTTTCTTTTCACAGCTATTTGTAAGGCCTCCTCAGACAACCATTTTGCCCTTTTGCATTTCTTTTTCTTTGGGATGGTCTTGATCACTGCCTCCTGTACAATATCACAAATATCCATCCTTAATTCTTCAGGCACTCTGTCTATCAGATCTAATCCCTTGAATCTCTTTGTCATTTCCACTGTATAATTGTAAGGGATTTGATTCAGGTCATATCTGAATGGTCTAGTGGTTTCCCCTACTTTCTTTAATTTAAGTTTGAATTTGGCAATAAGGAGTTCATGATTTGAACCACAGTCAGCTCCCGGTCTTATTTTTCTGGCTGTATAGAGCTTCTCCATCTTTAGCTGCAAAGAATATAATCAATCTGATTTTGGTATTGACCATTTGGTCATGTCCATGTGTAGAGTCTTCTGCCTCTACCAGCTACCAAACAGTTTCTCATCTGTAAAATGGGGATAATTGTAGAATTTTCCTCATAGGGATAGTGATAAGATTACATGAAATAACATAGGTGAATATCTACCATATAGAATACACTCAAAAAAGTATTTGTTGTTGTTGTTCATCATTCAGTTGCCAAGTTGCATTCAACTCTTGTGACCCCATGGACAGTAGCACACCAGGCTCCTTTGTCCTCCACTGTCTCCCACAGTTTGTTCACGCTTTGACTATATTGACCTTTGTTGGCATACTGATGTCACTGCTAGCCTAAACAGTTTCTTGTCTGTAAAAGGGGGACAATTATCAAACTTTCCTCATAAGGATAGTGAATAGATTACATGGAATGATATAGGTTGAATATCTACCATGTAGAATACACTCAGAAAAATTATTGCTACTTATAGAACAATACAAAATCCATGGTGTTGAGGTTTTCAGAAAATGGCAAATAATCCATTGTTCTGAATATAACACTTAGGTTTGGATTACTTCTCCATCAGCCCCACGTAGACAGAGATAATATCCCTTTTGCTCACTCACTGCTGGATTTCCATTGCCGTGTCCAGTTTCTAGATATGTTTAGACAAATTCCACAAATTCCTGTTGAATGAATGACTCAAGTCTGTTCCTCATTGGCATGTGTAATCAATGTACAAACTTGTCAATTTTGCCTTCTCTGCCTCTTGATGACCCCTTTCTCAAACCTGTATCCTCTCAAACTGGAGTTGAAAGAGACACATGTACCGCAGTGTTAATTACAGCACTGTTTACAATAGCTCGGACATGGAGGCAACCTAGATGTCCATCAGCAGATGGATGGATAAGGAAGTTGTGGTACATATACACAATGGAATATTACTCAGCTATAAAAAGGAACAAATTTGAGTCAGTTCTAATGAAGTGGATGAAATTGGAGCTTATTATACAGAATGAAGTAAGTCAGAAAGAGAAAGACAAATACTGTATTTTAATGCATACATATGGAATTTAGAAAGACAGTACCGACAATACAACATATAGGGCAACAGAGGAGGCACAGATGGAGAACAAAGGAGAACAGATTTTTGGATTCACCGGGAGAAGGCGGGGTGGGATGATTTGAGAGAATAACACTGAAACATCTACATTACCATATGTAAAATAGATGACCAGTGCAAGTTCGATGCATGAAGCAGGGCACCCAGCGGCAGTACTCTGGGAAAACACAGAGGGATAGGGAAGGGAGGGAGGTAGGAGCGGGGTTCAGGATGCGGGGACCACGTGTACCTGTGGCCAATTCATGTTGATGTATGGCAAAAACCGTTACAATATTGTAAAGTATTTACCCTTCAATTAAAATAAATAATTAAAAAACCCCATATCCTCTCAAGTAGAGATACTTACTGATCTAGTACTTCTGATTAATTCATTGTTCAATAATCATTCGTGAAACATGTCTGATGAGTTAGGCACTGTTATAAATTCTGTGTGATGTGTGGTAAAAATAAGAAGTCCCCGCTGTCATACAGATTCTATTGTAGAGAAGGGAAAGTGAACAAACAAACAAATAAGTAAGATAATTTCAAATAAATACTCTGAAGAAAATCAAGTATCGTTATACCTTGCTCTGCCTTCTCTCCAGTCTTTCTGATTTACCTCTTCCAAAGTGCTCCAACTAAGTTACAACTTTTAATCTTGTCACTCTTCCACTTGAAAAGTTTCCATGGTTCCCTGTTACTTTTATGATGAAACCATAGCTTCTTACCACTCATAATTTAGACCCTGTCTGCTTGTCCAATCTGATTTCCCTTAAATTCTCTACCTTCCAGAACCACTCTCCTACCCAGCTGAACACCAGTGCTGTTTCTTCACATCTGGGGCCTTTCTGTCTCAACTACCCTCTCCATCACCTCTTGCCACACAGAAACACCTTTCCCTGGCTGACTCCTATGTTCTCATTCAGTTTTCTCAAGCATCACTTCCTTTGCTACACACTCACTCCCACGCACAGACCCTACATATTGGGATGGGTGACCCTTCTGCCTTTATGATGCCCCCATGTGTATTTTTACCATTTACACCCTGTATTATAATACTTTCTTCAGGTTTCTGTTCATCAACCCTCTCCAAATTAACTTCATGCTATCAGATACTATTTTTTAAATTCATCTTAATAGTCCAAGCACAATGACCAGTATATATAGACATTTGCTAAATGACTGCTATATTTTAAAAATAAATTTTAATGAAAAATAATAAGTGAATGGGAAAAAACAAGTATTACTTTTGAAAAGCCAAAGAATCTCTGCTCTGTACTCATCTCTGGCTCTTTATATTTTTACAGCTCCTGTCAGTGGACAGTTTGGTGAGTTCTCCTTTCTTACGTTCTTCAGTGTCACTGGATAAGAGTGTCTCTCTAATAAATATGAAATATTTGTGACAATTGTCTGAGGATCTCTAATATCTCCTGTTTCTCTTGCTGACATTGACAAGGATGTGAAAGTGTTACCCGGTTTACTTGCATTGCCCTATGGCCTGGATAGCTACATAGTCATCTTCAGACCCTCCCTGGAAGAAGCAGCAAATGCTCAAGCAGCTACTGGCCTTCCCTGGGCCTGCACTTACTCCTGTTGCAAATGAACCTCAGATCACAAGGCAGGACACCTTAACTCCATGTCAAATGTTTAGGACTTGGGATAAAACGTTCTCCAGTCATCAAACCCAAAAAACTGCTCTGAAAACATCACAGTGGAAATGTTTCATTCTCTACAATTTTCTCTCCAGGAAATGTGTGGAGGATAGAGCATCCAACAAATGGGCCCTTAAAAGGAAGAAATGCACAATAAGAGGAGATTGGGGGAAAAGATAAATTGTCTGTATCCTACATTTTTTAGAGTACTGACTCTTCATTGACATTCGTTTGGATCAGAGGGCATCTTGGATATTTAAAGACCCATGAATAGCAAGAACTGTCTACAACCTCTCTCCTGTCCAAAATCAGATGCATCAGTGTTTCATCCTTATCTAGACCATCTCTGGATTCTAGCTAACACCTTGTCCATTCCTTGCTTTACCATAATTAGCTATGATGGACTTTTTATTTATTTTTTTTGATAGTGAAACAGTTAAGTGTTTATTAGGAGGAAAAAGGGTACAGTGCATGTGGATAGATACACAGGCAGACTCAGAGAGAGAATTGCTTCATCATGGTCATTTAAATCACTTACATGGGGCATTTCTTCCTGGTTCCCTTTGGCCAATCATTTTGATTTGCCTGGTTCTGAGTCTGTATTTGGTATATCTAAGGATCCTCCCACGTGTGTGTACGCATCTCTTAGCCAAGATGGATTCAGGTGAAGAGACCTGTGTATAGATTGAGCATCGCTATTTTTTTTTTTTTTGATAAGCAAGAATTAAATTTATTAATATAGGATGCTTGTAAGAGATGCAAATGGGCAGGCGAGGAAGCTCTGTCCCCAGGATTGAGTGGGCTATAGTTTTATAATGAAAAAAAAAAGAGGAGGGGAGAAGACCTCTTTCTTCAAGTACTTGTAGATGCAGACATAAGGCATACATCATTAGCTCCTCCTTCACATCAGGCAGAAAATTGTCTGACCCTATGAAGTCAAACTAGGATTATCATATTAGTGGAAGGGTGGTGACAGTTCTTCCGTCTAGTGACCTGGGGCATATCTTGTGGTTTTGTTTATGGTTTTATAATTAAGCAAGCTTGCTTCATTGACCAATGTTCCAATAACTTTCTTGGGCTATCATTAACTTGCAATGGCCTCCCAAATTTTCCTGTTTCCTTCCCTATCTATAGTCCCCTACTAGGATCATCACTCTCTTTCGTCAAGGAGCTTTCTAGTCGGGAAGGCTTTCTTGACTTTGAGAATGAGAAATATGTGGTCTTATCTTTATCTTTTTCCATATATCATCTATAAAATGAAAGTGTTAAGCAAGTTAATATCTCAAGCTTTCGTCAGTGCCAAAATCTTAATATGATTTATCCCTTTTTTGGTGCAAAGTGCAAAACTGTGATTTTAACAACTCCTTGGGAAGTTCTTATGAGTTTATGAAAATGATAAAGTGGCAGAGGATGACTTTTTCCGGGATCCAATTCCATAACAGACTAACCAACCATTTTTCCTATTGACATTTGGCAGTGAATCTTGCTGGTATTGCAATCTTAAAACCACTTTGCTCACTGCCGTCTCCTCAGCAGACACTTTCTTCTGGGTGAGAGCTCTGGTTGAAACAAAGCCATGAACAGTGACCTTTCCCAGGGGATTTCTTGGGGATCCTCCAAAGTCAAGGCCTCTGGTCTGTGCCTCACAAACCACTGCGATGGGACTGTAGGCCACTCCACCTCAGATTCTTTCTTTTTCCTCCACAGCAACTGAAGTAAAATCTGTTATTTCCCTCCATCCTCCATGGACCACTCTCTTCCAAGGAGAGACTGCAACACTGATTTGCAAAGCACTTCAGTTCAATGCAGCACAGAAAATAAAATGGTACCGTTGGTATCTTCCTGGAGAAATACAAACTGAGACAACACAAAACACCTATGAGGTCCGTGAATCTGGAGGATACAAATGCCAGGCCCAGGACTCACACTCAAGTGATCGCGTGGACTTGATCTTCTCTGCAGGTGGGAAGGAAATGAAAGGAAAAAAAGTTTAGGAATAATAACGTGACTCAAAACCCAGCTGCATTTACTAATCCAAAAGCTATAGAACTAGGGCCCAAGAATTTATGTATTTTACAAGCTGCTCAGGTAAAAGAAAATTTGAGAAGCAGTTTATTTGAATGGTTTCTGAATCTATGTTTAGTTTGAGGCTTATAAAATTTATTTGGAATAAAAATCTATGTGAGGATTTGTTAATATTTTATAGATAGGTAGGTAGAAGATAGAGAGGGAGTAATTTCCATTTCTGTCTTAAAACCACCTATTTTGAATGAATTTGAGGCAGTATCTTTCTAGTTATAATATAATGCTCTTTAATTTAGTGAAAAAGGAACAGTATAGTAGCAAAGAGCTAAGACAATGCTTAACCTCTTTGACCTGACAATTCTTCTCTTAAGAATTTACCTACTGAAATAGTCATACAACCAAAATTGAAGAATCTTAAATAGTCAAAAAGAGAAAATTCATTAAACAAATTATCTTACTGCCATTGAAGGAAAACGTTGTGGTCATTGAAAACCAGGTTAAGGAATGATATTGATGACATAGGAAAGTATTCATAGTAAAGTAAGTGAAAAGCAAATTATCAAGTGGATAAATATTTTAATTTCATAAAAAGAAATACATACAGACTTTTATGTACATGCACATAGATAAAAGAACTAGAAAAATATATGCTAAAATCTGGGTGGTGAGTTGATAAGATTAATTTGCATTTCTGTTTTAAGCGTTTTCTCAAGCGTATGTGTTCCTTTTAAAGCCAGGGGAAAAAGGGATTTCCCTGGTGGTCCAGTGGTTAGGACTCTGTGCTTTCATTTCAGGGAGCATGGATTTGATCCCTGGTTGAGGAACTAAGATCCCACAAGACATGTGGCATGGCCAAAAATAAATAAATTAATTAAATAGATAAAATCAGAAAAAATAAATGATGATTACTTTAAGAATACTTTTTCCTAGTCCCCAGTCTTTTAAAGTCTTTTAGAATAATAGTGAAAAGAAGGGAGAAACAGTCAGAAGAAACAAACAGCTGCCCTTGTGTTTCCTACAGCCAATCTGATCCTGCAGGCTCCATTTGATGTGTTTGAAGAAGACTCCGTGGTTCTGAGATGCCAAGCAAAGGCAAACATAGTACTAACTAACATGACATTGTACAAGAATGGGAAAATCCTGGAAACCCTTAACAAAACTTCTGACTTCCATATTCATCAAGCAAGTATGAAGGACAATGGTGAATATCACTGTAGTGGAGTTAAAGATAATCACTTGGTTTCTTCAAACAAAATTAAAATCATAGTCCAAGGTAAAGTGTTCTTTATTTTGTGAAATAGGTTAGTCAAAATGAGGACTCCTGAGATTGTACAGGATAAAAAGGGCAGACTGAAATGCTACTGAATCTCAGAGAGCATTCCTACAAGGAATAGAGAAAGTACTACTATGCTTTGGGCTGAAGGATATTAGTAATCAAAGGCTGCATCTTTTCTGCCTGCTTTTATATGTTCTGCTTGTGCTGAGGATGAACTGTGTTTTTCTCCAAAGCAGTTCCAAGCCTCAGTTCCCTGAGAAATATTGTGATCCTTCTCTCTAGAGCTGTTTCCAAGTCCCGTGCTGAGAGCCAGCTCCACCCAGCCCACTGAGAGGGACGCAGTGACCTTGACCTGTGAGACCCAGCTCTCTCAACAGAGGCCAGAAGGCCAGCTCCTGTTCCGCTTCGTCAAACAATCAAACAACGTGGGGTCAGACTGGAAAAACTCCCCAGAATTCCAGTTCTCTCCCATACGGAAAGAAAACTCAGGGTCTTATTGGTGTGAGGCACAGAGAGTGAATTCCCGTGTCCAGAAACGGAGCCAGGAATTACAGATACAGGTACAAGGTAAGTGTTAGTGGGTTCTGAGATTTGCCAGAATGGGGCTGAGAAGGGCCAGGCAGAATGACACAACAGTTTGTTTTTCTTTCAGTACTGTGAGGCACAACTTGTTCTTTTCCCTCTGAGGTTTGGCTTCCTTGACATCTTTTTTTTTTTTTTCCTGGTGGGCCTATAGGCATGGGCTTCCCAGGTGGTGCTAGTGGTAAAGAACCCGCCTACCAATGCAGGAGACATAAGAGCCCCGGGTTCGATCCCCGGGTGGGGAAGATCCCTTAGAGCAGGTCATGGCAACCCACTCCAGTATTCTTGCCTGGAGAGTTCCATGGACAAAGGAGCCTGGCAGGCTACAGTCCACAGGGTCACAAAGAGTTGGACACAACTGTAGAGACTGAGCACACACACATACTCTATAGGCATAAACCAGATGCTACCACAGAGCACTTTGACTGAGCTAGATGGACTCTACTCAGCCAGATGGACAGATTCTTAGAATGCTAGATGCCTGGAGCTGAGCACTTGAGAATAAGAAAACTAAAGGGCAAGAGCTTGGGGAGCAAATATTTCTAACTGGATGTATTTAGGGATGATGTTTTTCCCACTGGGGACACAGCTGAGCGACTTTCACTTTCACTTTGTACCCACTATTGCTTTTTCCTAAGTCTCTGAAACTGTATAGATCATCAAGCATGAATGCTAACCAATGGTTAAATGCCTCTTCTGATTTATTTTGACCTATTGATATTTCAAAGGAGCATTAGGAAGGATGCAGATCTGGGGTGCAGGCTCTCCTGGGTGAGGAAGGAGTGAAAATGGTTAGCATTCTCCATCAGTTTGCTCCCATTCCCAAGCAAAAGAGATGATTCCATGTTTCTTCCAAACTGTCTGAAATTGAAAGTGTTACTTGCTCAGTCCTGTCCAACTCTTTGTGACCCCATGGGCTAGAGCCCACCAGGCTCCTCTGTCCATGGAATTCCCCAGGCAAGAATACTGGAGTGGGTAGTCATTCCCTTCTCCAAGGGATCTTCTCAACCCAGGGATCAAACCCAGGTCTCCCACATTGCAGGCAGATTCTTTACCATCTGAGCCACCAGGGAAGCCCTTGATATTAGTCTAGATATTATTAATCTTTGTTCTCCAGTCATAGGCAACATTTTTTTCTTAGGTATATGATTTGGACTGGGCAATTCAGCGGAAGTGGAGAGGGTGTTGCTCAATAGTTGCAACACAGTGATTTCTAGCACAGGATCTCCCTTCGTGTTACTAATGGAACTCAGACCCCAAATCCTACTCCTTATCTGTTCCCAGGTATCTTCCTTTGTTCTTCAAGCCTCCAGGATGACTCAAAAAGGCATTGCCCTTAGCCAATATCCTAGTGTAAAACCATAACCGCCTGGAGTGTAGAACACTTTCATCCCAGATTTTCCTATTTTAGGAGGACTGTCACAGGTCCACCTCCTCTGACAATCTAACTGACAGGCAGAGGTGTTAAGAAGTGCTTACTCCAGGGCAAGCTTGCTGTATATGCCAATGACTGATTTCCAACAAAGCACCGAAGTTGTCACAGCTTCAGAACAAGTACCTCCAGGGCCAAGTCCTCCTGTCCTTCGCCATCCCCACCACTTCAATGTTGGGCACTGGGAGTAATTTCCAGGATGACTGGCCCATGCTTTGTCAGGAAGGGCATGAGGAGAGGGTGGGCATTTTATTCTTTGTGGAATAAATGCTTCCTGGTGGCTCAGATAGTAGAGAATCTGCCTGAAATGTGGGAGACCCGGGTTTGATCCCTGGGTTGAGAAGACCCCCCTGGAGAAAGGAATGACTACTCACTCCAGTATTCTTGCCTGGAAAATCCCATGGACAGAGGAGCCTGGTGGGCTCTAGTCCATGGGGTCACAAAGAGTTGGACAGGACTGAGCAAATAACACTTTCAGAAACTGGTGGATGCTCCACCAGTTCGTTAGGAATTGAAGTTCTCCCAAACCATTGTCTCTCCAACACTTTCTCCCTCTTCCCAAGCAGAAATCTCAATTTCCCCCCAGGTCAACTTCACATCAGGTCAGCAGACTTAGCCCTTCCCTTTCTGTGACTCCTTCTTCTGTGTCTCATTCTGTGACACCCCAATGCCAAGAATCTCACGTGTCATTTTTATTCATTTAGAAATTGTCCAAATACACTACTACCCAGAGTTCGTGTTTGAAGGTCAGGAGCTGGTTCTCATCTGCTCAGTAAATGGAGCTACAAAGCCCATCACAGTCTCCTGGTACAAAAAACAAGACAGACTGCAGAAGGATATAGAGCTTCAAACTTCCTCAAAAACAGAATTCACGATCCCTGTGGTGCAAAACAGCGATGCTGGAGAGTATTACTGTATTGCCAGAAACAGTCGCTTTTCCAAACAGAGCAACTCAGTGATCATCAGTGTGAAAGGTGTGTCTGCCAAGTATCATTTGCAGAATTGCTTTTCAAACTTTGTAAAGATCATGAGGTGGTTGAGTGGGAGTGGGTGTTGATTGTTGCCAATAATTTACTGCTATGAATAATCTACCAGAAGTTAGACTAGCAGCAGGGGGATTTAGGGGTAGAATGGGTGGGAGCTTTTGGAAACTCCTATAAATGGAGGACAGAAAAAGTATTCAATGATTGGCATATATGTGGGGTCTTCATATTTAAAAATTTCTTTTTAAATGCAATGGTTCCTGAACAAATAGAATTTTAGAGCTGGAATGATCTGGGGCCGTGTCTCTTGATAGGAGGGCCCTCTTTCTCTTGTAGTAGATCACCTTCTCTCTGTGTCTTCATATAATCTTTCCTCTCTGTCCTTGAAGAGAGAAAGGTCTCTGGTATCTTCCTCTCCTGTAAGGAAGCCAGTCCTATCTGATTAGGGGATCAATCTTCTCTTATGACCTCACTTAACCTTTGTTGTTGTTCAGTCTCTAAGTTGTGTGCCACTCTTCGCAACCCCATGGACTGCAGCATGCCAGGTTCCCCTATACTTCACTATCTTCCAGAGTTTGCTCAAATTCATGTCCATAGAGTCAGTGATGCTATCTAACCATCTCATACCCTGCCACCCCCTTCTCCTCTTACCCTCAATCTTTCCCAGCATCAGGGTCTTTTCCAATGAGTTGGATCTTCACAACAGGTGGCCAAAGTATTGGAGCTTTAGCTTCAGCATCAGTCCTTCCAATGAATATTCAGGGTTGATTTCCTTTAGGATTGACTGGTTTGATCTCCTTAGAGTCCAAAGGCCTCTCAAGAGTCTTCTCTAGCACAACAATTTGAAAGCATCAATTCTTTAGCACTCAGTCTTCTTTATGGTCCAGTTCTCATATTCATACCTGACTGACTACTGGAACAGCTGTATCATTGATGACTATACAGACCTTTGTCAGTAAAGTGATATTTCTGCTGTTTAATATGCTGTGTTTTAGGTTTGTCATAGCTTTCCTTCCAAGGAATAAGCATGTTTTAATTTCGTGGCTGTAGTTACCATCTGCAGTGATTTTGGAGCCCAAGAAAAGAAAATCTGTCACTGCTTCCACTTTTTCCCCCTTCTATTTGCCATGAAGTGATGGGATCAGATGTCATGATCTTCGCTTCATTGAAAAAGCTAGCTTTTTCACTCTCCTCTTTCACCCTCATCAAGAGGCTCTTTAGTTCCTCTTTACCTTCTGCCATTAGAGTGGTGTCATCTGCATATCTGAGGTTGTTGATACTTCTCCTGGCAATCTTGATTTCCACTTGTAATTCATCCAGTCTCGCATTTCACATGATGTGCACTGCATATAAGTTAAATAAGCAGGGTGACAATATACAATCTTGTTATACTCTCCCCAATTTTGAACCAGTCCATTGTTCCATGTCTGGTTCTAACTGTTTCTTCTTGACCTGCATATAGGTCCCTCAGGAGACAGGTAAGGTGGTCTGGTATTCCTGTCTCTTTCTTTAAAAAAAAAAAGTTTTATTTATTTATGGCTGCAATGGGTCTTTATTGCTGCACCTGGGCTTTCTCTAGTTGCAGTAGGGGCTACTCTTCATTGAAGTGAGGGCTACTCTTTGTTGCAGTGAGCAGACTTCTCATTGCAGTGGCTTCTTTTGTTATGGAACATGGGATCTAGGTGCTCGGGCTCAGTAGTTGTGGCAAACAGGCCTAGTTGCCCCATGGCATGTGGGAATCTTCCTGGACCAGGGCTCAAATCTGTATCCCCTGCATTGCAAGGCAGATTCTTAACCACTGAACCACCAGTGAAATCTGGTATTCCCATCTCTTTAAGAATTTTCCACATTTTGTTGTGATCCACACAGTCAAAGTCTTTAGCATTGTCAGAAGCAGATGTTTTACTGGAATTCCCTTGCTTTCTCTATGATCTAATGAATGTTGGCAATTTGATCTCTGATTCCTCTGCCTTTTCTAAATCCATCTTGTACATCTGGAAGTTCTCAGTTCACATACTGCTGAAGACTAGATTGAAGGATTTTGAACATAACCTTGCTAGTGAGTGAAATTAGCACAACTGAATGGTAGTTGGAACATCCTTTGGCATTGCCCTTCTTTGGGATTGGAATGAAAACTGACTTTTTCCAGTCCTGTGGCCACTGCTGTTTTCTAAATTTGCTGAAATGTTGAGTGCAGCACTTTGACAGCACCATCTTTTAGGATTTGAAATAGGTCAGCTGGAATTCCATCCTCTCCACTAACTTTGTTCATAGTATTGCTTCCTAAGGCCCACTTGACTTCACACTTCAGGATTTCTGGCTTTAGGTGAGCGACCACACCATTGTGGTTCTCCCAGTCATTAAGACCTATTTTGTATAGTTCTTCTGTATGTTCTTGCAACCTCTTCTTAATCTCATTTGCTTCTGTTAGGTCCATATTGTTTCTGTCCTTTATTGTGCCTATCCTTGCAAGACATGCTCCCTTGGTATCTCCAACTTTCTTGAAGAGATTTCTAGTCTTTCCCATTCTATTGTTTTCCTCTATTTCTTTGCATTGTTCATTTAAGATGGCCTTATCTCTCCTTGCTGTTCTCTGTAACTTTGCATTCAGTTGGGTATATCTTTCCCTTTCTCACTTACCTTTTGCTTCTCTTCTTTCCTCAAATATTTGACAGCCACTTTGCCTTCTTGCATTCCTTTTTCTTGGGGGTGGTTTTGGTCACTGCCTCCTCTACAGTGGTGTGAACTTCCATCCATCATTCTTCAAGCACTCTGTCTACCAGATCTATTCATCACCTTCACTATATAACCATGAGGGATTTGATTTAGGTCATACCTGAATGGTCTAGTGGTTTCTCCTACTTTCTTCAATTTAAGTCTGAATTTGGCAATAAGGAGCTCATGATCTGAACCATGGTCAGCTCAAGGTCTTGTTTTTGCTCACTGTATAGAGCTTTTCCATCTTCAGCTGCCAAGAATATAGTCAATCATTTAACCTTAATTATTTCCTTAAAGGCTCTATCCACAAATACAGTCATATTGGAGGTTATAACATCAATATATGTATTAAAGAGGGACACAGTTCACTCCATAACACCATCTCCATTGACTTTGAATAAGTGTCTCTATCTTGTGGGCTTCATCCTTCAACCAGTTCAGATACTATCATACCCCTTAATATGTCTGCAACCTCTCTCTCTCCCCTTTCTTGATCCCCAGCATCTGCAGAACTCACCATTTTTCTCTTTTCTTTCTTTATCCTTTGAATCCCCATATGCTTGAGTTTCCAATCAATCATAGCAGTTCTCAAATAATTTCTCTATCCCAGGGTTATGGAGATATCGGTTGTTCCAATCAACAGTTAATTATTTTCAATAACCAATGTGCAAATCCATGTAGGATACAGCAGCAGGTAGTAACATCAGTCACTCCAACCATGTAACTATGGTTACTGCTGCTGCTGGGGCTGCTAAGTCGCTTCAGTCGTGTCCGACTCCGTGAGACCCCATAGACGGCAGCACACCAGGCTCCCCCATCCCTGGGATTCTCCAGGCAAGAACACTGGAGTGGGTTGCCATTTCCTTCTCCAATGCTTGAAAGTGAAAGTGAAGTCACTCAGTCGTGTCCGACTCTTAGCAACCCCATGGACTGCAGCCTACCAGGCTCCTCCGTCCGTAGGACTTTCAGCAAGAGTACGGTACTACACCACCATAAACTACACTACCTCCTTTACCAGTACCTTACCCTCAGTACTGTTAAGGTAGTTGTGGTAGTGACAGGAAAATAGCTTTGATAGAGTCCTGTGCTGTTCCCTTCACTGGTGGCAAGCTCCATTTCCACTTTTAAGGAGTTGATGTTATTTAACTTTGGAACAGGAGTCAGGAGACAGACTTAGGTCCTGTCTGGCCCTGAAAACATCCTGCTGAGTTACCACAGACAGATCTCCTAACCTCTTCCTGACTCAGTTTTCTCACCTGTAAATAAAGAGGGTCAGGTTGGATACAGGGAGAGTGTAGGAACAGAGATTCTAGAAGAGTATGTGAATGTGGGGCAGAAAAGAGAAAGGGGCAGAGAGGCCTGAGGCCAATCTCAGCAAAGGAAAAAAGGAGAGCAGGGACTGACAGGAAGACTAAGAGTGGCTTGGGCAGGTGAGGGGAGAAATCTTCCAAGTCATATGGCAGAGGGAAGGAGCAAGGTAAATGTGTCAGTCTGGTGGTAGCAAAATCAGGGATTTCTTCCCCAAGAACATCATTTCCCCTGGAAAATGGGAGTAAGGTCACCTAACAAGGGGAGATAGGAGAGGAGAAGGGCCAGGTCTGATGAAAAAGGAGAAAACCTACATGGAGAATAGGAAAGAGCTGGGGAGAAAAGTCAGGAGACGGTGGGCTATCCTGAAAGCCAGCGGACATGAGACTGGACATTTCATTAGCCGCTGATTGACAGCTTCAGGAAGTGTCAGGAGCAACTGCTGACTAAGTTTTTTCTGTCCCTCAGTCCCTGTGTCTCAACCTGTCCTCACGCTTAGACCTCCTGGGACCTGGAATCTTGTGACAGATAAGATGAGCCTTCAGTGTGAAGTTCAGAGAGGTTCTCTGCCCATCTGGTACCAGTTTTTTCATGAAGGTGTGTTGCTTGAGGAGATAAAATCCACTTCAGAGAGAAAAATGTTCCATAGATTGTCTCCGACTGAAAAGCACTCTGGAAACTACTACTGCACAGCTAACAATGGCCTTGGCCCTCAGTGGAGTAAGGTTATGAGTAAGTAAGCCTCTCTATCATTAGTAAGCCCTAGGTTCTGTTGGAGACCTATACTTGACCTCTATCCCTGACTGCTCCAGAAATGTGTTCCCACCTTCAAGTTTTGCCTACTTTTTCATCTGGTCAAACCAATGTCCTTCTCAATAACCCAGCTCACTGAGACAGCTATCTGATGCTTTTAGCCTGGTTCCTTCAGCAGCCCGTGTGCCATTGTGCTCCTGGCTGCCTGCCCAGCAGCTCTATCTTTCCTGGACCCCAACCTCTGAGGAGTCAAGTGCTTCTCTCTTTTTGTCCTCTTGTCTTGCGAACCCCCTCAGATTCCTAATTTTCATCTATTACACTGTCCCCTGTAGCCACAAAATCATTTCTCCCTGAGGCACAGATTTGTCTCTTGTCCCTTTCATATCAGATACTGATCACTTACAGTGTACAAAACCAAGTAATATGTAAAGACAGGAAGCATGATCATAGTCACTCCAAATATGACCCTCTTTTTAAGAAAACATTTATTGGAGTGTAGTTGAATTACAGTGTTATGTTATTTCAAGTGAATACAAAGTGAATCAGTCATACATAAATATATACACATTCTTTTTTAGATTCTTTTCCCATATAGGTCATTACAGAATATTGAGTTAAGTTCCCTGTGCTTCATAGTAGTCTTTGTTAGTTATCTCTTCTATATATAGTAGTAATGTATATGTCAGTCCCGATCTCCCAGTTTATTCCCTCCCTCACTCCCTTACCCCCTGGTAACCACAAGTTTACCATAAGTAAACCATAAGTTTAATTCAACATAACTACATTGAGTAAGCTCTTTTAGAGTTGGTTAGGTAGCAATGTGAGAGGGGCCCAAATGAGGAAGGGCTGGCAGCAGATCAAGGGATAACCACTGTGAGCCAAGAGGAATTCACCTCTGCTTGCTTGAGTTAAGGCCCTGAAGGTGAATGTCAGCTCAAGTTAGACAGGTTTCAGTTGAGCTTTGAATCTCAGTTTTGTGTCATCTATGTGTGGCCAAAGTCCAAGCCCAATTTTAGGGAGCAGTGTGATTTGGGTTTGTACTGATGGTAGAGTCCAGTCCTGGCTGGTCCTGGAAGCAACCTGTTTTCTATTTGGGAAAAAAAAAAAAAAAGCAGAGCCAGGCTGGAGATAAGCCAGAATGCAGCCCCTCCCACAATAGATATACAAAAGATTTTAAAGGAAAGGATCAGGGAACCCTGGAAGGAGACATCAAGTGAAAGAGACAGAGAAGGTGTGCTCCTGACATCCACAGACCCAAGGAACTTGGAGGCAGGATGTCATCATCAGATGCTCTCAGAGATGAATAAAGTTCTATAGAATGGCTCCTTTATCCACCTCCTAAGTAATTACTGCATACATCTGTATGCCAGACTATACTAACATCTAAGGATACATAGGCTAGACCAACACTGTAGGAGTATTTAACAAAGTGAAACCAAGTGAGGGAGAGTTTTAAGCAAAAGACAGTAGAGGCCAAGTCAGAGAAGGCAGAGCTGATATATGATGAAAGATAAGAATTGAGTCACATCCCCTGAGTTTAGCCACAAAACACTGAAAAGAAAAGTGGAAGAATACAGGTGATAACCTGGTTTGACAGCTGGGTTTGATGGCTGCCTCACCACGTACTAGCTATGCGATTTAACCCCAGTGGGCCTTTTCCTCATCTGTGAAATAAAGGCAGTGATAATAGCTTCTCAAAATTGTTTTGATCATTAAATTAGTGTTTCCCTACATATGTTTACAAATGATATATGACAAATACACACCAGACACATAATTAAAAACATTATATTATATCATGTGAGTGAGTGAGTGAAGTCGCTCAGTTGTGTCCAACTCTTTGCAACCCCATGGACTGTAGCCTACCAGGCTCCTCCGTTCATGGAATTTTCTAGGCAAGAGTACTGGAGTGGGTTGCCATTTCCTTCTCCCATTTTATATCATAAGTATCTACTATTATCATGATTATCATTATAATCACAAACATGAAAAATCAAATTTAGTATGTTGGTGGGGAAAAACAAGGTTGTGTTGACCAAAAGATCAGAGTGAGAGAGAAAAGTAGAGACAATGCTTCTTCTATGAGTATTTTCACAGAAAAGAAACAGACATTGGGAACATTAAATGTAGATAGGGTTTTGTTTTGTTGTTTTACTAAAGGGGAGAGGATTAAACACATCTAAGTGGTGTTTGGAAGAAGTGAATAGATGCAGAGAATTTATATCTGGGACACATGGAGGTGAGCTCAGGGTCAAGAAAGAGCAGGATCCTCCTTGAGTTGGTGGAGGGGCAGCTTTTCCAAAGTCACCAGACAGGGGAGAAGCAAGAGGCTGATGCAGGTAAACAGTGTGAGTCTGGTGGCAGCAAAATAAGGGACTTCTTCCTCAATAACATCAATTCCTCTGGAAAATGGGAGTGAGGTGACCTAACAAGGGGAGATAGGAAAGGAGAAGGGCCAGGTCTAATGGGAAAGAAAACCAACAAGGAGAACAGGAGAGAGCCAGGGAGAAAAGCTAGGTAGGCTCTGGGCTGCCCCGAGGGCCAGTGTCCACGAGACTGAACATTTCACTAGCCACTGACTGACAGCTTCGGGACATGGCAGAAGCAACTGCTGACTAAGGTTTTTCTCTCCCTCAGTCCCTGTGTCTAAACCTGTCCTCACCTTCAGCTCTCCTGGGACCAGGACTTTGGGGGGAATTAAGATGAGCCTTCAGTGTGAAGTTCAGAGAGGTTCTCTGCCCATCTGGTACCAGTTTTTTCGTGAAGGTGTTTTGCTCAAAAAGAGAGAAGCCATTTCATGGAGAACAGTGTCCTATAGCTTCTCTGTGACTGGAGAGAATTCTGGAAACTACTACTGCACAGCTGACAATGGCTTTGGCCCTCAGAGGAGTGAGGCCATGAGCCTCTCTGTCACTGGTAAGCCTTAGGTTCTGTTAGTGACCCATCCCTGGCCTCTATCCTTGTGAAAGTGAAAGTCGCCCAGTCGTGTCCAACTCTTTGTGACCCCATGGACTATACAGTCCATGGAATTCTCCAGGCCAGAATACTAGAATGGGCAGCCTTTCCCTTCTCCAAGGTATCTTCTCAACCCAGGGATCAAACCCAGGTCTTCCACATTGCAGGCAGATTCTTTACCAGCCGAGTCACAAGGGAAGGCTGGCCTATATCCTTGACCCCTTCAGAACTGTGTTCCCACCTTCAAGTTTCCCCTGCTTCTTCCTCTGGCCAAACTTATGTCCTTCTCAACACCCAGGTTCTCTTGAGACAGCTGTCTGCTGCTTTTGAGCCCTGTACTGTGAGTAACTCAGATGTTATCACACCCCTGGCCTCCTGCAGGTCAGTTCTTTCTCTCCTGGGCCCCAACTCTGAGGAGCCATATGCTTCTCTCTTTCTGTCCTCTTGCCCTACCAATCCACAGATTTCTGATGTTCATTAATTGCATTGTTTCCCATATCTACAAAATCAGTTCCCAGGGTCACTGAGTTGTCACTTGTCCCTTTCCTATCAGATACTCCTAGATGGTTCAGTGGTAAAGAATTCACCCGCCAAAGCAGGAGATACAGGAGATGCTGTTTCGATTCCTGGGTTGGGAAGATAGTCTGGAGTAGGAAATGGTAACCCTCTCCAGTATTCTTGCCTGAAAATATTTCATGGACAGAGGAGCCTGGTAGGCTGTAGTCCATGTGGTCGCAAAGAGTTGGACATGACTGAGCAACTGAGCACGCAAGCACTGATCATTTACAGATACAAAACCATGAAAGGTGCAAAGACAGGGAGCAGGATCATGGTTATACCAAAGTTGTCCTTCTTGAGTCAGCACTTTTAGAGCTGGTTATGCAGCAGTGTGAGAGGACCCAGAGGGGAGGGGATGGAAGCAGGGCAGGGGGCATCCATTCTGAGCCAAGAGGAATTCACCTCTGCTTGCTTTGCTTAAGGTCCCAAACTCCACCAAGGTGACTGTCAGCTCAGTATAAAGTTAAAGTGGTTTCTGTTGAGCCTTGAATCTCAGGTTTTGTTTTTTTTTTCCCATCTATGTGTGCCCAAACTCCAAGCCCAATTTTAGGGGGCAGTGTGATTCATGCTGTCCTGAGGGCCAGGGGACATAAGACTGGATATTTCACTAGTCACTGATTAACAGCTCCAGGCAGTGGCAGAAGCAATTGTTGACTAAGTCTTTCTCTCCCTCAGTGCCCGTGTCTCAACCTGTCCTCAGCCTCAGCCCTCCTGGAACCCGGACTCTTGTGGGAAATGAGGTGAGACTTCAGTGTGAAGTTCAGAGAGGGTCTTTGCCCATCTGGTACCAGTTTTTTTTGGAAGATGTGTTGCTCACAAGGACAGAAGCTACTTCATGGAGAACAAAGTCCTATAGCTTCTCTGTGACTGGAGAGAATTCTGGAAACTACTACTGCACAGCTGACAATGGCTTTGGCCCTCAGAGGAGTGAGGCCATGAGCCTCTCTGTCATTGGTAAGCTCTGGATTCCTGCTAGTGACCCATCCCTGGCCTCTATCCTTGTGAAAGTGAAAGTTGCTCAGTCATGTCCAACTCTTTGTGACCCCATGGACTATACAGTCCATGGAATTCTCCAGGCCAGAATACTGGAGTGGGTAGCCTTTCCGTTCTCCAGGGTATCTTCTTAACCCAGGGATCAAACCCAGGTCTTCCACATTGCAGGCAGATTCTTTACCAGCCGAGTCACAAGGGAAGGCTGGCCTGTATCCTTGACCCCTCCAGAACTGTGTTCCCACCTTCAAGTTTCCCCTGCTTCTTCCTCTGGCCAAACCTATGTCCTTCTCAACACCCAGGTTCTCTTGAGACAGCTGTCTGCTGTTTTTGAGCCCTGTACTGTGAGTAACTCAGATGTTATCACACCCCTGGCATCCTGCAGGTCAGTTCTCCTGGGCCCCAACTCTGAGGAGCCATATGCTTCTCTCTTTCTGTCCTCTTGCCCTACCAATCCACAGATTTCTGATGTTCATTAATTGCATTGTTTCCCATAGCTACAAAATCAGTTCCCAGGGTCACTGAGTTGTCACTTGTCCCTTTCCTATCAGATACTCCTAGATGGTTCAGTGGTAAAGAATTCACCCGCCAAAGCAGGAGATACAGGAGATGCTGTTTCAATTCCTGGGTTGGGAAGATAGTCTGGAGTAGGAAATGGTAACCCTCTCCAGTATTCTTGCCTGAAAATATTTCATGGACAGAGGAGCCTGGTAGGCTGTAGTCCATGTGGTCGCAAAGAGTTGGACATGACTGAGCAACTGAGCACGCAAGCACTGATCATTTACATATACAAAACCATGAAAGGTGCAAAGACAGGGAGCAGGATCATGGTTATACCAAAGTTGTCCTTCTTGAGTCAGCACTTTTAGAGCTGGTTATGCAGCAGTGTGAGAAGACTCAGCGGGGAGGGGATGAAGCAGGGCAGGGGACATCCATTCTGAGCCAAGAGGAATTCACCTCTGCTTGCTTTGCTTAAGGTCCCAAACTCCACCAAGGTGACTGTCAGCTCAGTATGAAGTTAAAATGGTTTCTGTTGAGCCTTGAATCTTAGGTTTTGTTTTGTTTTGTTTTTTTTCCCATCTATGTGTGCCCAAACTCCAAGCCCAATTTTAGGGGGCAGTGTGATTCATGCTGTCCTGAGGGCCAGGGGACATAAGACTGGATATTTCACTAGTCACTGATTAACAGCTCCAGGCAGTGGCAGAAGCAATTGTTGACTAAGTCTTTCTCTCCCTCAGTGCCCGTGTCTCAACCTGTCTTCAGCCTCAGCCCTCGTGGAACCCAGACTCTTGTGGGAAATGAGGTGAGACTTCAGTGTGAAGTTCAGAGAGGGTCTTTGCCCATCTGGTACCAGTTTTTTTTGGAAGATGTGTTGCTCACAAGGACAGAAGCTACTTCATGGAGAACAGTGTCCTATAGCTTCTCTGTGACTGGAGAGAATTCTGGAAACTACTACTGCACAGCTGACAATGGCTTTGGCCCTCAGAGAAGTGAGAGCATCAACCTCTCTGTCATTGGTAAGCTCTGGATTCCTGCTAGTGACCCATCCCTGACCCAGATCCTTGTCATGCCAACTCCTTTCAGTGATTTTCACAGATCTTCCAGTTTCCTACTCCATCAACCTAATGCCCATCTTGTTTCCCTTCTCAAAGAACCATCCATCTGTGGGCTTCAGTCCTCATTCAGCCCTCACTCAACCAGGCCCCTAAAATAGCTCAACACCTTCCCCCACTTTTACCAAATGAATTCATTTTCTCAAAAGCCCCTGGTGCCTCAGATGGTAAAGAATATGCCTGCAATGCAGAAGACCCAGTTTCCAGGCCTGGGTCAGGAAATCCCCTAGAGTAGGAAATAGCAACCCACTCCAGCATTCTTGCCTGGAAAATTCCATGGACAGAGGAGACTGGCTGGTTACAGGCCACGGGATCACAAAGAGTTGAGACTAACACTTTTATGTTCTCAAATTATTTTTTCAGGCCCTGCATGTTCAGTCTTCAAGCCAATTTCTCTTAACTGAATGCACAGAAGCATCTCATATCTCCCCACTAATACCTACATATTAATTTAGCTACAAGCTCAAGCATATGGACATATAGTGGGCAAGAGCTTACTTTCTCCAAAGGGTTCTGAAACAGTTCAGACTCTTGCTGCTGCTACTGCCGCTAAGTCGCTTCAGTCATGTCTGACTCTGTGCGACGCCATAGACGGCAGCCCACCAGGCTCCGCTGTCCCTGGGATTCTCCAGGCAAGAACACTGGAGTGTGTTGCCATTTCCTTCTCCAATGCATGAATGTGAAAAGAGACAGTGCAGTCGCTCAGTCGTGTCCGACTCTTAGCAACCCCATGGACTGTAGCCTACCAGGCTCCTCCATCCATGGGATTTTCCAGGCAAGAGTACTGGAGTGGGGTGCCATTGCCTTCTCCAGTTCAGACTCTTGCAGTAGGTTTAAAGAGGGCTGAAAGTGAAAGGAAGGGAGGAAATGGCTTCCTGGAAGCCAACTCACTGGTTTTTCTGGGGTTTCTGAGATCTTTTGACTTAACCCAGTAATAGCACAAGTGTCATTTCTTTGTATTATGTTTTTTACAGTTTTGTTGCAGTATGACATATATTTGTAAATGTATACGAATCATCAGAGTATAGTTCATGGTTACCCATAGAACCATGAAAAAGTGTCATTTTAGGAGCAAAATTGCTTCTGTTTACTCTTGGAATCTTCGTGTAGAAGATTTCTTTTCAAAGAAGCAGAAAGAAAGAGAAATCTTGAGTCAGATGTATCAGATCATTTTAGATAAGAAATAAAAAGACCTTGATGTCTCTGGGGCGGGGGGTGAGGGTTTGCTAAGTAAATCCAGGGAATAAAAAAAAAAAAAAAAGGAAGACAACATATCCAGATTCGTGGAAACGGAACTGAGAGATTTCTCAGAATTCAACTTATTTCTCAAAAACAGGTTATATTGATGCTTGATGAGCTAGAGGCTTTCATTATTATCTACTCCTAGCCCTGCCATCTGTTTCCTTTCTCTGTCCTTCTGCCCCATTTTTCGTATTGCTCCTAAGTGCTTTCCACTCTCATTCTTAAGACTTTTATCTTATGACTTATCTTGCCTCAAACCTCCTGCAAATTTCATCACTGACTGCCTTAGACTTTGGAATAGGACATCCTACTCTATATTTCAACGTCTGCCCCAGCTGCCGGTGCTGTATGGCTTGCTACCAAAGCAGTGCTTCCAACAAGTCTAATTAGCCAAGCAGCCTAACTCTAAGACACCTCAGAAGCCACAGGCAAGTCTATACATGAAATGTTCTTAAACCAGCTGCCCACCTCCAGTTCAACAAGTGATGGCAGAGGGAGCAGGCTCAATTGGGACAACACGACATATAATGAACTACATTGAAGAAAATACTTTTTTCTAGGAATGATATACACAGCAAGACCTCTGAGGTTTCCTAGAAAGAGCCAGTGTACATGCAAAACATCTTTCTTGAGTTGTGTGATATCAGTGTGGATAAGAATATCCAAATTCTAGCTCTAGTTGTGAAAATAATTCATAATTTAGGCAAATTTAGTTCATAATTTAGGCAAAATTTAAAAATTTTCTTTGTCTTACTGTTTTCACTTTCTCTTGAAAGTTAGATAAGACAGTAATTAGTGTCCCTTAAAGCCCCAGAATTCTGTGATTTGAGTTGGAATAAGAACCCAAAGGTAATGAATTCATGATTCTCTGGAAGAAATGAGGTGAGGGTCCATGAGTGTCCCTTTTTTTACCTGGAAAAGCAAAGAAGAGCATCACTTTGACAGAGTCTCATCATCCCTCAAGGTGGTGGGGAGGAGTTAGGGGAGTCACTTTTAGGGTTTGAGAAACAGGAATTAGTCAGAGTATGATGGTAACTACAAGTGTGGTCTGGTCAGAACTTTAAATTAGGCAAGTTCCTGTTATGGTCTGTGGTCTTAGGAACCCATGGGTCCATCTGGAGTCGTTATTGCTTTGGTCCTATCTTGAAACTAATCAGTCTGAAAGATCTCTTGTTCCTTGACAGTTCTTGTTTCAGATCATAGTAAAACATGACCAAAGGAAGACACTGCCCCTATATAAATTGTTAAGTAAAGAGATTATTTGTGAAATGTAAATGCTCTGAGATTCAAACTCTAAAGCCTGAAGCTGAGCTATCTAGGAAAGTCCCAAGTCCTAAGACATCCTCTTTCTCATGATCATGTTTTATTTTCTTCTCAAATTTAATGTTATCTAAAACCCTCTTATTTTAAGCTTCATGAGAATGGAACCTTTTTAGTTTTGGTCTGCTCTGCATCCCTGTGCCTACTCGGTGTCTGGCACAAAGTAGGTCTTCAGTGAGCATTTGTAATTCCATGAACAAAAAGTCTTTCAGGTGAGATGAGGAAGAAAAGATTAGGGAAAGAACACTGGTCTTCACATCTGCTTATACCAACTGAACATAAATAAATGAGCCTTAAATTAACGCATAAATTGAGAAGCTTCACTGTGAGCCATGCAGACCTTCTGGCAAAATAATCTGTCTTGCGTGTTTTTTTTTTTTTTTCTTTTTGAGGGAATATACCCCAAAGAGAAGACATGGAAATTTCGTGGGAATATAAACTGATAAGATACGCCCATTTTGAATCTATCAACACACACACATGCACACACATACTCACACACACATACACAGAGCATTCTCAAGCAAATACAAGAGTCCAAATATAACTTTATTCATTGAAGTATAAGCCATAAACAAAAGAAGTCTAATATGGAAACTTTTGCATCGATGCATTTAAAACTATAAAAGGGAGAGAAAAGGCACAAAGTACCCAACACTTTTAAGGAGAAGGATTGCTTCAGGAAACAAAAAAGTTTTCTGGATATTCTTAATACAATTAAAGAAAATATGGACTCTGGCGGGGAGAAAAGTACAATGGGGAACTTAATGAGGTTAAAGAAGAGATGATAGGATAACAGGAAAGAAAAACAAGAATGTGAATATATATGTATATATATCTCAGAGCTCAGGAGAAAAACCAAAGAAAACAATAAAGCTATTTTAGAAATAAAATCCAAATTTGAAGGAGTAAGAATAGAATGCATACTTCTGAAATCTGTTAACAGAATGGAGTTGGTATGAGAAAATAATATGGAACCCAAGGTACAAACACACAGAGAAAGGAAAAAGAAATTAAAAAATGGAGATCAGACAATGAAGACCACAAGTGTTGATAATTAAGTGTCTAAAGAGAGAAACAAAACTCAAAGATTTAATTAAAAAACGTCTTGAGTTGAAGAAAACTTGAGTGTATAGATTAAAAGACATATCTTGATGAGGTTATTGATTTTCAAGGCTAAAAATATACACGTGCACATGCACGAGTATGTGTGGGTGTGTGTATGGTCAGGCAAAAAAAAAAAAACCCAGTCATCTCAGAAATAAAAATATTAAGTGGTCTTAGACTTTACATAGAAGTCAATACTAAAAGAGAGAAACAATGTTCAGACTCGCACTTTCAGAGGAGAAATGAGAATTGAGAATTTTATCAATAACCTCAGACATGCAGATGACACCACCCTTATGGCAGAAACTGAAGGAGAACTAAAGAGACTCTTGATGAAAGTGAAAGAGGAGAGTGAAAATGTTGGCTTAAAGCTCAACATTCAGAAAACAAAGATCATGGCATCTGGTCTCATCACTTCATGGCAAATAGATGTATAAACAATGGAAACAGTGACTTTATTTTTCTGGGCTCCAAAATCACTGCAGATGGTGACTGCAGCCATGAAATTAAAAGATGCTTACTCCTTGGAAGGAAAGTTATGACCAACCTAGACAGCATATTAAAAAGTAGAGGCATTATTTTGTCAACAAAGGTCTGTCTGGTCAAGGCTATGGTTTTACCAGTGGTCATGTATGGATGTGAGAGTTGGACTGTGAAGAAAGCTGAGCTCAGAAGAATTGATGCTTTTGAACTGTGGTGTTGGAGAAGACTCTTGAGAGTCCCTTGGACTGCAAGGAGATCCAACCAGTCCATCCTGAAGGAGATCAGTCCTGGGTGTTCATTGGAAGGACTGATGTTGAAGCTGAAACTCTAATGCTTTGGCCACCTCATGAGAAGAGCTGACTCATTTGAAAAGACCCTGATGCTGGGAAAGATTGGGGGCAGGAGGAGAAGCGGACGACAGAGGATGAGATGGTTGGATGGCATCACCAACTCAATGGACATGGGTTTGGGTGGACTCCGGGAGTTGGTGATGGACAGGGAGGCCTGGTGTGCTGCTGTTCATGGGGTCGCAGAGTCGGACACGACTGAGTGACTGAACTGAACTGAACTGAATTGAACTGATATCAAATCAAAAAGACGTTTTCAAAGGTGCAAGGATTCAAAGAACTTGGTACCCATTAACCCCTCTTGAAAAATTATTTGATGACAAACTCTAGCCCAGCAGAGATAAGAATCAATATAAAAGACTCAAAATGAAGAAACTGTGATATGAAAAGTGAATACTGAATCTATTCGCATCAGTAGGTCTCAGCCTTGGCTGCATATTAGATTGATGCTGATGTATGGAAGAATCATCACAATATTATAAAGTAATTATCCTCCAATTAAAAATTAAATTAAAAATGAGTCACCTAGCAATATTGAAAAAGGTATTTTACTAAGCTCTCTCCAGACCAATTTAGTTCAAAGTCTTTCAGATGAGGCCTCATAATCCCCCCCCCTTTTTTTAACACATCCTCAGTTGAAAATATTGTACAAATAGGGTTGAAAATCAGTGATTCAGACATAAAAACAAAGGCTAGGCAATATAAGAGTTATGGCTACAGAATAGAAAGCAACTATTATAAATGATAAAACAGTAAAAGGCAACAAAGGTCCATCTAGTCAAAGCTGTTTTTCCAGTAGTTGTGTATGAATGTGAGAGTTGGACCATAATGAAAGCTCAGCACCAAAGGATTGATGCTTTTGAACTGTGATGTTGGAGAAGACTCTTGAGAATCCCTTGGACTGCAAGGAGATCCTACCAGTCAATCCTAAAGGAAATCAGTCCTGAATATTCATTGGAAGGACTGACGCTGAAGCTGAAACTCTGGAACTTTGGCCACCTGATGAGAAGAACTGACTCATTTGAAAAGACCCTGATGCTGGGAAAGATTGAAGGCAGGAGGAGAAGGGGACAACAGAGGATGGGATGGTTGGATGGCATCACTGACTCGATGGACATGAGTTTGAGCAAGTTCCAGGAGTTGGTGATGGACAGGAAAGCCTGGTGTGCTGCTGTCCACGGGGTCATGAAGAATTGGACACAATTGAGCAACTGAACTTAACTGAACTGAAAACAGTTAAAAATACATGTAACAAAGAAAAATCAGTCAGAGGGAATAGAGGGAATAAAAAAAAAAACAATTTTCTTCTTATTTCACAATGGAGGACAAACATTCATTTGGTAATTTGGAAAAATTAATGACATATTCAAAGTTTTCACATTGCAAATAATTTCTGAATACTTTTATAGACTGCAACTCATCATTAATGGATTATAATTCACTAGCAGTCGATAAAAAATCAGTAAAGTGTAAGGTTCCCATAGGATAGAATAAGTAAATTCTTCAGACAAACAACTGTAAAGTTTAAGACTAGAAAAAGAGAACTCATAAGGAAAATAAGTCTGTGTGTGTTTATGTGACTGTAATTGATCAGAGAGTGGGGGAAGGAGACTCTTATAAACTGTGAGTGTAAGAGCAAATTGGTTGAAACTTTTTGAAGAACAATGTAGCATTATATATCATTATTTGAATGCTTATGTCTCAATTCCAGAAATCCCACTTGTAAGAATTTATCCTAAGACATGTATTGACAAAGCACAATGATATATATATACAGAATTGTGTATGGAGCCTTATTCAAAATTAGAAAATGATAACAACCTAAAGTTCCATAATGGGGAATTGCTTCAGTGTATTACAGTAAATTCATACTGTGGAATGCTTTGTGGTTGTTAAAAATAACCAAGCAATATTTACCCTAAAATATCAAATTTTAAAAGAGTTGCTTTAAAAAAAAAAAGAGTTGCTTTTTATGCGTGTAAATTATACTTCAATAAAGCTGATTTTTTAAGTGAGTGAGATAGATCCTTAAGTAATAACATAGAATGATGGTCATGATATTTTGCTAATTGGAAAAATCAGCTTGTAGACCAGTACGTATCTTGTGCTCCCATGCATATATGTGGGTTTTTTATGCTTTTATTTGTGTTGATAAGGCTGAGTGTTCTTACACATAGAAAAGATCTAGAAAATGTCACCAAATTATCAATAGAGATAAGCTCTGGAAAAGATACTGATATCAACTAACTCGTTTTTGCTTTCAGTTCCAGTATCTCGCCCTGTTCTCACGCTCAGGGCTCCCAGGGTCCAGGCTGTGGTGGGGGACGTGGTGGAGCTTCACTGTGAGGCCCAGAGAGGCTCTCCCCCGATCCTGTACCAGTTTTATCACGAGGATGTCACCCTCGGGAGCAGCTCAAGTCCCTCTGGAGGGGGTGCTTCCTTCAACCTCATTCTGAAGGCAGAGCATTCTGGGAACTACTTCTGTGAGGCCAACAATGGCCAGGGGGTCCAGCGCAGTCACATGGTGCCACTCAGTGTCAGAGGTAAGTGGACCCAACCATAGCACAACCAGAGATGGACCATCTCCCCCACCTTTCCCAGTAGCCGAGATTGGAGGCAGCCCAGGGCCACTTGCTGTGGGACATCATTGCTAGCCTGCTGCCTACACAGCCTCCATCTGAGGGCTCTGTATTCTACATTTTCAGGAACTTGAGCCTTCCCTTTGCTTGCTTTGCCTCTCCTGGCAGCAACACTGCAGCCATTGTGACCCAAAGTATCCTCATGTGGGATTAAAGGCTTTTCAAATGCAAGTTGCATCCTGGCCAACAATGATCAGCAAAAAAGTTTAAAAGAAATTATAAAGTTCAACCTGTCTCAGAAGAGATTTAGTTGGGGTTTCCTCTATCTGTCAGTCAATAAAAAGGCCAACTCATTCTTTCATGGGCTCGTGAATTTTGCTCTAGCCTCTCCTGCCTCTATCACAGGGCAGCTCAGACGCCCACCCTGAACTCCTGCTAAAAGGCTTCTCAACATCATTCTCCTGCATGCTCTCTTACCTGTCCTCCAGCAGTAGCACTCTCTCCCACCTGGCCATCATGGGCTGACCTCCTAGTCATCCCACTGTCAGTGAAAGCTTGACACCGCTCTCATAGTCTTCCACTCTATACTCCGTCATCAGTCTATGACTCTAATGTCCACATGGGGGACCCACTCAACACCATGGCTTGTCATCCTTTCCACAACTCTCATCCACTCCCCTGTACACAAACTACTCCAATTACCTGACCACAGCCTTCTATCCTTCTGCTTGTTTCTTCAACTTCTCTAATCACTTTTGTCCTCAGACCTCAACAGAACTCCCAGTTCATTAACGCCTTTACTTCCTCCCAGACAATTTCACTTGTGGTTCCCAACCACCCTAGTGAGTGTTTGTATCCATCCAGTAACTTATCCTTCCTCTTCCTAAGGTACAGAATAGAAGACTGCTTCCTATAAAAGGTGAAAATCACCATCTCATTTCTAAAATAGATTCCATCCTTGCTTGCATTCTCAGATAATTTGAACAACTTTCTGTCTATGTCCCTTAACACCTGCTCTATAGGATCCTTCCTACTGAGTTTCCCTCCCATGTCTAAGGGGGGAAAAAACCCATTTGACCTCATTTATGCCTCCAGTTGGGCTTCCCAGGTGGTAAAGAATCTTCCTGCTGATGCAAGAGACACAAGAGATGTGAGTTTGGTCCCTGGGTCAGGAAGATCCTCTAGAGTAGGAAATGGCAACCCATTCCAGCATTCTTGCCTGGGAAATTCTATGTGCAGAGGAGCTTGGCAGGCTACAGTCTGTGAGACCACAGAGTAGGACATGACTGAGCAACCGAGTACACATCCCTGCAGTCACTGTTCTCTTATGACTAAATTTCCAAAAGAAGAATCAGTTGCACAGGTTGCCTCCATTTCCTTATTATCCACTAGGATTAAACCTTGGTTTCTTCTGACCTTTATACCAAAATTATTCTTACAAAGGTCACCAATGACCTCCATGGCTTTAAATTCAATGGCCATTTTCCATTCCTCACCTTACTTGATCTCTCAGAAACAGTCCATGCTGTTTATCTTTTTATTCTTCTGGAAACCATCCCTTCCTTGTCTTCAATGACTTCACTGTCTCCTAGATCTCCTCTCTCTGCCACTCCTTCTCAGTCTCCTTTATTAGCTCCTCACCTTATAGATGAACTAAGCATTGGTGTGTTCCAGAACTTTGTCTGGCATGTATCCTCTTGTCTTATATATTAATATGTTCTTTCTCTGGATGATCCTGGAATGTCATCTATATAAATGATTCTTAAACTTTTAACTACAAAACCTCCCAAATAAGTACATGCTTATGCCATATCTCTTAAAAGTTCATAACCTGTAACACCTCTAAAATGCACGGAATTCCCCCCAGACCTGGTCCTTCAAGTATCCCCACTTCTGTGAAAGATACCTCCATTCATTCAGATACACAAGGCAAAAATCCAGGAGTCTTCCTTGACATTTCTATCCTTTGCTCTCCATAGCCAATTAATCATTAAGTCTTGTTGCTTTTATTTTTTCTAAATATTTCTCAGATTTCTTTTTCTATCTTTACTGCTACTATCATAGTTATATGTACCATCATTGCAATTACTGCAATGCCACTACTCTACTCCACTTCTAATAACCTTTCCACTTCAATTTTGTGCCGTTATGATCTATTTTACACACTGAGATCAGAATTGTCTTTTTTTTTTTTTAAAGACAGATTTGATCATCTCATGACTCTGTAGAGAGACACTTACAGATTTCCCATTGCTCTGTGAAGAAGGATCAAAAGCCATACCATGGCTTGTGAAGCTCTGCCTAGCTCTTCAGCCTCCTATTTCTTGGCACTCTTCAAATGCTTCCCACAGTGCTCCTGTTACCTTGTTTCAATAACACAAAAGCTCCAAAGTTCTTACCACCTCAGGGCCTTTGCACACACAGTTTCCCCACCTGTGCAGTCTTCATTCCCTTCTTCACCTCATTAATCCAAATGTCACTTTGTGAGGAAGCATTCCCTGACTAACCCATACTAGATCAAGCCCCAGTACTATACATTTCATAGCATCCTATTCTTTATATCAATGTTCTATATTTGTATTTTTATTTAACTGCTCCTTAACAGCTCATCTAGATTGTAGTCTTCATGAGAGGAGGAGCTGTGTCTTTCTTACTGTTGAATCCCCAGTATACCGTCCTGTTCCTAAGACTTATCAATTGCTTAATTATTTTCTGATAGATGAATAAATATAAAAATGAGCCAATAATTTGATCAATATCTATTCTCTTTTGGGTCTTATTTTTGATGCAGCCAAAGCTCAATTACATCCCTGGCTATGTAAGCAACAGTCTTCCTTGTCCTCATTTTCTATTGAACCAATCACTTCTTTTGACTACTCTGATACTTGAGTTTCAATTTAATCTTTATTTTCAGATTCCTCAAACATTTTTGAGATTGTGTATTAAGTACTCCCTGCTATTCTCTGGAAGTCTGCATTCAGCTGGATATATCTTTCCTTTTCTCCTTTGCCTTTCACTTCTCTTCTTTTCTCAGCTATTTGTAAGGCCTCCTCAGACAATCATTTAGCCTTTATCATTTCTTTTTCTTGGGGATGGTTTTGATCACCATCTCCTGTACAATGTTACGAACGTCCATCCATAGTTCTTCAGGCACTCTGTCTATCAGATCTAATCCCTTGAATCTATTTGTCACTTCCACTGTGTAAGAGTAAGGGATTTGATTTAGATCATACATGAATGGTCTAGTGGTTTTCCTTTACTTTCTTCAATTTAAATTTGAATTTTGCAATAAGGAGTTCATGATCTGAGGCACAGTCCACTCCCAGTGTTTTTTCTGCTGACTGTATAGAGTTTTTTCATTTTCGGTTCCAAAGAATATAATCAATCTGATTTCAGTATTGACCATCTGGTGATGTCCACGTATAGAGTTGTCTCTTGTATTGTTGGAAGAGGGTGTTTGCTATGATAAGTGTGAAATATCAATAACCTTAGATATGCAGATGTCCCCACCCTTATGGCAAAAAGTGAAGAGGAACTAAAGAGCCTCTTGATGAAAGTGAAAGAGGAGAGTGAAAAAGCTGGCTTAAAACTCAACATTCAAAAAACTAACATCATGGCATCTGGTCCCATCACTCCATGGCAAATAGATGGGGAAACAATGGAAACAGTGAGAGACTTTATTTTTTCATCTCAAAGATTACTGCAGATGGTGACTGCAGCCATGAAATTAAAAGACACTTGCTCCTTGGAAGAAAAACTATGACAAACCTAGACAGCATATGAAAAAGCAGACACATTACTTTGCCAACAAAGGTCTGTCTAGTCAAAGTTACAGTGTTTCCAGTATTCATGTATGGATGTGAGAGTTGGACTATAAAGAAAGCTGAGCACTGAAAAATTGATGCTTTTGAGTTGGAGAAGATTCTTGAGAATCCCTTGGACTTCAGGAGATCCAACCAGTCCACTCTAAAGGAAATCAGTCCTAAATACTCATTGGAAGGACTGATGCTGAGGCTGAAACTCCAGTACCTTGGCCACCTGATATGAATAACTGACTCTTGGAAAAGACCTTGATGCTGGGCAAGATTGAAGGCAGGAGGAGAAGGGGATGACAGAGGATGAGATGGTTGGATGGCCTCACTGACTCGATGTGAGTTTGAGTAAGCTCCAGAAGTTGGTGATGGACAGGGAAGCTTGGCGTGCTCCATTCCACAGGGTCACAGAGTTGGACATAACTGAGTGACTGAACTGAACTTATTAAGTATTCCACACTATATAACACTATATATATATAGTGGTATATATGATATATAGTGATATATATGATACTATTTCTTCAGATTTGAAGAAATTATAACTCAGTTCTTAGTGCTATCACAAGGTCGTTAAAAACTGAGAAAGATATTTTTCTGTTTGAAATGTCTTTTCTAAGGTGGAACACATTTAAACAATAGGAAATGATGGTTAACCCTTTTTCTTCCCTCAGTTCCAGTGTCTCATCCTGTCCTCACCCTCAGGACTCCCAGGGTCCAGGCTGTGGTGGGGGATGTACTGGAAATTCACTGTGAATCCCAGAGAGGCTCTCCCCCCATCCAGTACCAGTTTTATCATGAAGATGTCGCCCTGGGGAATAGCTCAAGCCTCTCTGGAGGAGGAACATCCTTCCACCTCTCCCTGACCACAGAACATTCTGGAAACTACTCCTGTGAAGCTGACAATGGCTTGGGGGTCCAGCGTAGTGAGGCAGTGTCACTCAATGTCAGAGGTGAGTTGGCCCCGCCCACAAACATTACAACCAGGGACTGTCTGTCTTCTCTCCCTGGCCTCTGAAATGGAGCTCCAGGACTACTGCTTGCTGGGTAACAGCCCAGCGTACTTCCTGCCCACAGAACCTCTAACTGAAGTCTGGGGTCCTTGCTGTGGTTACTGTTTAGGAGCCTTGACTTTCCCAACAGCAGTTAAATAAGTCTTCTTGAGTGTGATCAAACAACAACAACAACAACAAAAAAGCCTCGGTAAAAATGCAAATAAGGTTTTTAAGAACATAGGCTGCATTTTGATCTATGAATATGATACAAAAGGTAAACTAAAGAATTCTAATTATAGGTTTCTCTGCTCCAAAAATGTTGGGCCAGGTTTTTCTTTCATTGACTCCCGATGAACCTCTACTCTTGAACTTCTTTCACTACCAGGGATATGGCCTCACATATCTCCTTTAATCCTTAAGATGAAGCACTGAGTTATAAATGAGATCATTTTTTATCTTCAGTTTGCAGGAGAGGAAACTGAAGCTTAGAGAGGGGAAGTAATTAGCTTACAGACAGTTAACAATGGTAAAGCCAGGTTGAAAAACAAGCCTATCCAACTCTTAATGTAAATCTACATTATGACATCTCTCATCTTTTGATGAGATCTCATGCTTTAACATGACTTTTAAATAATTTATTATTTGAAAGAATGCATAAGCTTTTATTATAAAAAGAAATCAAATTGTACAAAAGGGACAATATGAAAAGTAAGGTTCTCTTTCTACCTGCATGCACACACTTTCATACCTACATGCTTCCAAGACATAACTTGTCTTGCAGGTGAATTTTTCTAGAAATATTAAAATATATTATAAAGGCATAGAAATTTTACAAGTAGAATCATACTACATGTATAGTTACGCAGCTTGCATTTTTTACTCAAAATTTTTTTTGGGGTATCTTTCATGTTTTACAAGTGAGTTGATTAGATTTTCTCTAGTTTTTAGCAACTGCAAAAAATCTACAACAGAAATATTTGTGCGAATATATTTGCAAATCCTTTTGTAAAATTACTTGTTTATTTATGTGTATTTGGCTGTGCTGGGTCTTTGTTGCTGTGCGTGGGCTATAGTTGCAGCAAGCACGGGCTACTCTCTAGTTGCGGTGTGGGGGCTCTCATTGTGGTGGCCTGCCCTGTTGCAGAGCAAAGGCTCTAGGGCACACAGGCTTCAGTAGTTGTGGTGCACGGGCTCACTCACCCCATGGCATGTGGAACCTTTCCCAACCAGGGATCAAACCCACATCCTCTGTGCTAGCAGACAGATTCTCAGCCACTGTCATCACCAGGGAATCTCTCCTTTTCTAAACTGAAGTATAATTATTTTACAATGATGTGTTAGTCATTTTTTAAATTTATTTATTTTTTGATTGAAGGATAATTTCTTTATAGAATTTTGTTATTTTCTGTCAAACCTCAGTTTGAATCAGCCATAGGTATACATATATCCCCTCCCTTTTGAACCTCCCTCCCAGCTCCCTCCCCACCCCACCCCTCTAGGTTGATGTAGAGCCCCTGTTTGAGTTTCCTGAACCATAGATCAAATTCCTGTTGGCTATTTATTTTATGTATGGTAATGTAAGTTTCCATGTTACTCTTTCCATTCATTTCACCCTCTCCTCTCCTCTCCCTATGTCCATAAGTCTGTTCTCTATGTCTGTTTCTCCATTGCTGCCCTGTAAATAAATTCTTCAGTACCATTTTTATAGATTATGGATATATGCATTAGAATACGATATTTATCTTTCTCTGTCTGACTTAATTCTCTCTGTGTAATAGGTTTTAGGTTCATCCACCTCATTAGAAATGACTCAAATGCTTTCCTTTTTATACTGAGTAATATTCCATTGTGTATATGTATAACAACTTCTTTATCCATTCATCTGTCGATGGACATCTAGGTTGCTTCCATGTTCTAGCTATTGTAAATAGTGCTGCAGTGAACAATGGGATACATATGTCTTTTTCAATTTTGATTTCCTCAGAATATATGCCTAGGAGTGGGATTGCTGGGTCATATGGTGGTTTTATTCCTAGTTTTTTTAGGGAGTCTCTATACCACCTTCCATAGTGTCTGTATCAATTTACATTCCCACCAACAGTGCAAGAGCATTCCCTTTTCTCCACAGCCTCTCCAGCATTTATTGTTTGTAGACTTTTGAAGGACGGTCATCCTGACTGGTGTGAGATGATATCTCATTGTAGTTTTGATTTGCATTTCTCTAATAGTGAGTGATGCTGAACATCTTTTCATGTGTTTGTTAGCCATCTATATGTCTTTGGAGAAATGTCTGTTTAGGTCTTTTCCCCACTTTTTAATTGGGTTAGTTGTTCTTCTGGTATTGAGTTGTATGAGCTGCTTGTATATTTTGGAAATTAATCCTTTGTCAGTTGTTTCATTTGCCATTATTTTCTCCTATTCTGAAGGTTGTCTTTTCACCTTGCTTAGAGTTTCCTTTGCTGTGCAAAAGCTTTTAAGTTTAATCAGGTCCCACTTGTTTACTTGTATTTTTATTTCCATTATTCTAGGAGGTGGGACCTTGCTTTGATTTATGTCACCGAGTCCTCTGCCTATGTTTTTCTCTAAGAGTTTTGTAGTTTCTGGTCTTACATTATGTCTGTAACCCACTTTGAGTTTATCTTTGTGTATGGTGTTAGGAAGTGTTCTCATTTCATTCTTTCACATGTAGCTGTCCAGTTTTCCCAGCACCATTTATTGAAGAGGCTGTCATCGCCCCATTGTATATTCTTGCCTCCTTTGTCAAAAAGGTACCCATAGGTGCATGAGTTTATTTCTAGGCTTTCTATCTTGTTCCATTGGCCTATATATTTTTTGTGTGCCAGTATCATATTATCTTGATGACTGTAGCTTTGTAGTATAATCTGAACTCAGGAAGCTTGATTCCACCAGCTCCATTCTTATTTCTCAAGACTGCTTTGACTATTCGGGGTCTTTTGTGTTTCCATATGAAGTGTGAAATTTTTTGTTCTAGTTCTGTGAAAAATGCCATTGGTAATTTAATAGGGATCTCATTGAATCTGTAGATTGCATTTGGTAGAATAGTCATTTTCACAATATTGATTCTTCCTACCCAGGTACATGGAATATCTCTCCATCTATTTATCCATATTTGATTTCTTTCATTAATGTCTTATAATTTTCTGTGTACAGTTCTTTTGTCTCCTTAGGTAAGTTTATCCCTAGATATTTAATTCTTCTTGTTGCAGTGCTGAATGGCATTGATTCCTTAATTTCTGTTTCTGATTTTTCATTGTTAGTGTATAGAAACATAAGTGATTTCTATGTATTGATTTTGTACCTTGAAACTTTGCTAAATTTACTGATTAGCTCTAGTAATTTTCTGATATTATCTTTAGGGTTTTCTATGTATGATATCATGTCATCTGCAAACAGTGAGAGCTTTACTTCTTCTTTTCTGATCTAGATTCCTTTCATTTCTTTTTCTTCTCTGATTGCTGTAGCTAGGACTTCCAGAACTATGTTGAATAATAGTGGTGAAAGTGAACACTCTTGTCTTGTTCCTGATATACTTGTCTTGTTCCTATATAGGGCGAATGTTTTCAGTTTTTCACCATTGAGAGTAATGTTTGCTGTAGGCTTATCATATATGACTCTTACTGAGGTAGGTTTTTGCTATGCCCATTTTTTGAAGAATTTTAATCATAAATGGGTGCTGAATTTTGTCAAAGACTTTTTCTGCATCTACTGAGATTATCATATGGTTTTTTTCAATTTGTTAATATGGTGTATCACCTTGATTGATTTCCATATATTGAAGAATCCTTGCATCCCTGGAATAAACCTAACTTAATCATGGTGTATGAGCTTTGTGATGTGTTCCTGAATTCTGTTTGCTAAAATTTTGTTGAGTTTGAAATCTATGTTCATCAGTGATATTGGCCTGTAGTTTTCTTTTTTTGTGTTGTCTTTTTCTGGTTTTGGTATCAGGGTGATGGTGGCCTCATAGAATGAGCTTGGAAGTGTTCCTTCCTCTGCAAGATTTTGAAAGAATTTTAGAAGGATAGGCATTAGCTCTTCTCTAAATGTTTGATAGAATTCTCCTGTGAAGCCATCTGGTCCTGGGCTTTTGGGAGATTTTTGATCACAGCTTTAATTTCAGTACTTGTAATTGGGTTGTTCGTAATTTCTATTTTTTTCCTGGATCAGTCTTGGAAGATTGAACTTTTCTAAGAATCTGTCCATTTTTTCCAAGTTATACATTGTATTGCCATATGGTTGTTTGTAATTGTCTCTTATAATCCTTTGTATTTAATAATATTAAACTATTATAATTATCATATTATATTATAACAGTATATAATATATTTATATATTATAATATATATAATATAATATAATATAATTATATTATAATGTATTATAATCCTCTGCATTCTCTGTTGTAACCTCTACTTTTTCATTTCTAATTTTGTTGATTTGATTCTTCTCTCTTCTTTCTTGATGAGTCTGGCTAAAGATTTGTCAATTTTGTTTATCTTCTCAAAGAACCACCTTTTAGTTTTATTAATCTTTATTACTGTTTCTTTCATTTATTTTTCATTTATTTCTGCTCAGATATTTACGATTTCTTTCCTTCTACTAATTTTGGGGTTTCTTTGTTCTTCATTTTGCAGCTGTTTTAGGTGTTAAGTTAGGTTGTCTATTAGATGTTTTTCTTGTTTCTTGAGGTAGGATTGTATTGCTATAAACTTCCCTCTCAGAACAGCTTTTGCTGTACCCCATAGGTTTTGAGTTTTCATGTTTTCATTGTTATTTATTTCTAGAAATTTTTTGACTTCCCTTTTGATTTCTTCAATGACTTGTTGGTTATTTAGAAATGTATTGTTTAATCTCCATGTGTTTGTGTTTTTTACAGTTTTTTTTTTCTTGTAATTGAGATCTAGTCTCATAGTGTTGTGGTCAGAGAAGATACTTGATATGATTTCAATTTTCTTAAATTTACTGAAGTTTGATTTGTGACCCAGGATGTGGTCTATTCTGGAGAATGTTCCATGTGCACTTGAGAAGAAGGTGTACTCTTCTGCATTTGGACAGAATGTGTTGAAGATATCAATGAGACCAATATCATCTAATGTATCATTTAAGACTTGTGTTTCCTTATTAATTTTCTGTTTTGATGACCTGTCCATTGGTGTGAGTGGCGTGTTTAAGTCTCCTAGTATTATTGTGTTACTGTCAGTTTCTCCTTTTATATATATTAGTGTTTGTCTTATGTATCAAGGTGCTCCTATATTGGGTGCACATATATTTACAATTGTTATCTCTTCCTCTTGGATTGATCCCTTGATCATTAAGTAGTGCCCTTCCTTATCTCTTGTAATCTGCTTTGACTTAAGGTCTATGTTGTCTGATATGAGGATTGCTACTCAAGTTTTCTTTTGCTTCCCATTTGCATGGAATATATTTCTCCATCTTCTCACTTTCAGTGTGTAAGTGTCTTTAGGTCTGAAGTGGGTTTCTTGTAGACAGTATATATATGGGTCTTGTTTTTGTATCCATTCAGCCAGTCTGTGTCTTTTGGTTAGAGCATTTAATCCATTTACATTTAAAGTAATTATTGATATATATGTTCCTATCGCCATTTTCTTAATTGTTTGGGGTTGGTTTTGTAGAACTTTTTCTTCTCACCTCCCTAGGATGCCCTCCAACACTGTGCTGGTCTCTGGACCTGCTCTGGGGGCAGCTTGGATTGTAATCTGGTCCTACTCCTGTGTGTTCTTGCCTCCAATGTCCACACCTATCAGAACTAGTGCATTTTCTTTTATGGGAGCTCTCAATGTCCTTTTATATATTCCATAGACACAGAGTCTGCCTAGTTGATCATGCGGATATAATCTGCAGCTTGTACAGCTGGTGGGAAGGTTTTGGGTCTTCTTCCTTAGCCACACTGCGCCTGGGTTTCAATTGTGGCTTTATTTCCACTTCTGATGTGGGTCGTCCACTGGAGTTTGTTCCTGAGGTTGCTCTCGAGGACTTGGGCCTGCCCCAGTGTGGGCTAGGGGTGGAGGTGGTGCAGCTGCTTGGGTCGCAGGGGTTCTGGCAGCACCAGGTACTCAGGGGAGTTGGCAACTAAGGCATCAGGAAATACAGTGCTCTAGAAGGGTATGGCAACAAGTATTGGCCAATACGTTCCAGTATTCTTGCCGGAGAACCCCCTGACAGAGAAGAGTTGGACATGACTGAAGCAACCCTGTGTGCATAGATGCAAGATTTTTTTTTTTTTTTTTTTTTTTTTGCCTATGGCAGCTCTGCCCCAGGGAGGTTTGCTCAGCTGCTTGTCCTGGGATCCTGGCAGCACCAAGTGTGTAGAGGACATGGACTGCCTCCACCACAGGAGTTATGGCCCTATCAGAGTCTGTTTTCAGGCTTATTGTAGCTGTCTATCAGAAGGCCTCTTTGACTGGTCTTTCTCCATAGCTCTGCCTGTTCAGGCACTTAGAGGGCTTCCTTGCCTGGGGTCCTTCTCTGTTGTTTGGTGTGTCTGACACATAGAGGGCCCCCCTTGACTGGGTTCCTACTCTGTAGATCAGTGCATCAGGCCCTTAAAGGGGCACCCTGGTTGGGGTCCTACTCTGTAGTTCAGTTCCTCAGGCATTTGATGGGCCAGCCTCTCTATTGTTTATGCTGGCATGTAGGAAGAGAAAGGGTATGGTGATGACTCCACCCCCTAAGTGTGACTCAGCAGTATAGCCTTGATTCCATGGCTGCCTGGCTTTCCTCCACAGGCATTTCCCACCACAATCTCCTCCCTCATATCCCCTCGATCCGTTTCTGCACAGTCAACAGCAGCCCTTGCCCTGGTATTGCTCCACAATCCCTACACTTCAGCTCCCAGCTACTGTGCCTTCCAGGGGACCTGTGTCCCTGTTTAGGGTATATATGGCTGTGGCAAGGACTGTCTGATTCTCATTCTATTTAGGCTGGCACAGATCAGCTGTTTCCTTCTCAGTCTTAAATGTTTCTCCTCTGACTAAGACATTGCCCCAGTGTGGGGATTGGACCCCTATTTCAGTTCTCCCATCTAAGAGGGCAGGTCCAGTCCTACTAACACTCCTGTCGTCCCCCCACCCCCACCCCCAGTTCCTTCATCCTACCGAATTTTGTGTGGTTCTACATATTCTTTTCTGCCGGTCAGGTATTCCTGTCCTCTCTCAGCTGGTGTTCTCCGTGCACTTCTGTGTCTGAAGGTGTATTTCTGATGTATCCGTGGAGAGAGATGTACTCCATGTCTGCCATCTTGTTCTCCCATGTTAGTCATGTTAGTAGCCCTAAAGAAAATAGTCTTATAAGTAGATTTGCTGGGTCAAAATTTAAGTGCATTTTCAATTTGGTCAATACTGCCAAATCTCCATTCAAGAAAGTGTCTCAAATATGCGTTCCCATCAAGAGCCTATCAAGGTGCCTGTTAATCCACAATTCCATCATAATTATCTGTGCTTTTATTAATCTTTTCCAATCTGATGAGTATTTTGTTTGTAAACAGTTAATCAGTAATGAGGAAGATAATATTTTTATATATTTATTGGCTATTTGAAGTTTCTAGTGGCTCATTGCCTTTTCACACTTTCCTGTTGGATATTTTTGTGCATTGAAAGCTGTTTGTGGATTCAGGTCATTAGCTTTGTCTGTCATACATGTTTTCAACCCATTTTCCTAGGTTGAGAACTGACTGTTATTATTTGTTTACATTATTTTTTGTTCATTTATAAATATGATGGTGATAGGGCCTTCTATTGACTTTTTGTTTTCCCCCAGTTCCAGTGTCTCGCCCTGTCCTCACCCTCAGGACCGCCAGGACCCAGGTTGTGGTGGGAGATGTATTAGAACTTCGCTGTGAGGCCCAGAGAGGCTCTCCCCAGATCCTGTACTGGTTTTATCACAATAATGTCACCCTGGAGACCAGCACGTCTCACTCTGGACAAGGAGTGTCCTTAAACCTGTTGCTGACTGCAGATCATTCTGGGACCTACTCCTGTAAGGCTGACAATGGCCTGGGTCCCCAGCACAGTGAGGCAGTGACACTTTCTGTCATGGGTAAGTTTTCCATGCCCAGGCTACAGGGCATGGAGGACAAAAAATGTTCTCCAAGGATGCTCTGTGTGCCCGCTCAATACTTGACCAGGGTGGTGCCTCTCAAGAACAGGTACACAAAGCTGGAAGCATTCCAAGTTGTTATTTTCAGAAGTGTTTCTGAGAGCATGTAATTTGGATGGGAAAGGAGAGCCAAAGAGGACCATTGAATTTAATGCTCATCAGTTAGTATCATCCATCCTGACCCCCAACCCTCGCATCAGCCACAGATATAATCTTCCCCACAAAGAGAAGAGCCATTTCCTGTGCCACATCTATACCTACTTAATCTCAAGAGTCCTGCTCCCCTTGGTTCATCCTCTCTCCCAGGCATCAGCTTCAGGGGTCAGGCAGTTCAAGACCACAAGCCTCTCCCTCTGGCTCATGCCTGGGGTCTCCCCCTCAGGGCTGACAGGGAGCAAAAGCAGCCTTATTGCCACCAGTGTCACCGGGGGGCTGCTCAGCATGATGGCCATTGCTGCCGTGGCAGTGCTGTTCTACTGCTGGCTCCTGAGAAAAGCAGGTGGGTGACTCCCTGGCTAACCTTCGCTTGAGTCCCTGTCCTTCCCATCTCTGCTCCTTTAGGCTCATGCTACCTTTGGAACCACCCCCAAGCTCTCAACAGCTCCTTTCTGCACAATTCAGCAGCTCCTACCTTCCCCTCTAGATCCTCCAGAATTTGTCTTCTTCAAATGCCAAGTTGCCAGAACAGCCCTTTTGGGTGGAAGTTACTTTTACAAGATGTATTTTATCCAACGCGACAAATTGCAGTGTATCTCCCTCTCTACCCTTGAAAGACTCCCAGGGGACAGGGATAGAAGAAGAAAAACTCTGAGAAGTAGGAGCAAGAACAGAAATCAAATGAAATTTTGATAACTTATTAATTTTATAAATGTATGGTACTTTCATAGTAGATAAGTCTCTTTTCCCACATCCAGTTATTGACCGTTTTTCTTCACAAACTCCAGGTTAAACAATTATGGATTGTGGGCTACCGTTTTGCATTATAACTATAAATTTCTGGAAGCCAGGATCAGTAGTTTTTGCCCAATCTGCCACCTCCATTGCAAATAACAAAGCAGGGTTCACATTTTAGGGACAGTGACTCCTGGCAGGTTCTAGATGAGCCTCCTATGAGCTCTGCTGATAGGAAGACTTGTGAAGTCTTCCTTTTCCTGGACTCAATGCTTCTCTGCTTTTCTTTCAGGAAGGAAGCCTACATTTGATTCCTCCAGGTAAGGCCTGACTGTATTCCCATATGGTTAATGAAATGCCCACTGGGTATAAAAATGAAATTGAATCTGGCTACTGCTAAGAACAGGGATTCCCTGGTGGCTCAGATGGTAAAGAATCTGCTCTCAATGTGGGAGACCTGGATTTTATCTCTGGATTGGGAAGAACCCCTGGAGAAGGAAATAGCTACCCTCTCCAGTATTCTTGCCTGGAGAATTTCAAGGACAGAGGAGCCTGACATGCTACAGTCCATGGGGTCTTAAAGAGTGGGACACGACTGAGGGACTAACACTTTTACTTTCACTGCTGAGAGCACAGTCACTGCTTCATGTCACTGAGATGGGTTATGTTAATTCCATGTTGCCACCTCCCTTGGGTTATCTAAAGGCAATTCCCCGGACTTTCTCACCCACCAATTTAGCTAAACAGACCTTTTTTTTTTTTTTCTTTCATGCCTGCATGCTCAGTCGCGTCTGACTCTTTGCAACCCCATGGACTGTAACCCTCCAGACTCCTCTGTCCATGGACTTCTCCAGGCAAGGATACTGTCATTTCCTTCTCCATATTTTTTTTTTCTTTCAGCAAGTAATTGCTTTTTATTTATAAACTTACATCCTTGGCCCACTGTTGCCTAGTTTGTATGAGTGATCACCATGACCACAGAATCCATCCATTTCCTAACATGCTCTAAGGTTAGTAAGCCTGGAAAGTTCTGATTAGGTCATGGCCAGCCCAGCCTAACCAATATCTGTTGTGATGACAGCCAAGAAGATGAAGTCACACAACTTGGCCATCCAGAGACACCTCTCTGCTAACAGGGGGTGGGGCCTGTGAAGGGGCTGCCACCTTGAATTCCCAAGGTTGACTTTAGGACCCACACCACAACTATTCCTGGGCAAGCTCATGGTAGCAACATCCAAACCACCCTGAGTTCCTCTGAGCCTTTCTAATTATGGGTTTCTCTGAGGTACCAATCTTTCTGAAAGTATAGACTTTGGAGCCAGGTTTGAATCTTGGTTCTTTCCTTTTCTAGTTACATAGTCTTCAGCAAGTCATCTGTTAGAACCTCAATTTTTCCCATCTATAAAATAGAGAAAAAAACAGAATCAATTTAATATTGCTATAGGTACTAGCACAGTGCTTGGTACATACCAGATACATACCATAAAGTCTGGATTAATATTATGATTTATAATTTAATAGTCCCTAACAATAGACTGTTTGTTATACACTCATCTATGTTTTCAGGCTTGGCAACTATCCTGTGATAAAGACTTGCTAACAGGGAATGATCCTTAGAACTACTTTTTTCAGGATTTCTGGGAAACATCAATGTTTCTATCTCATAGGAATCCTTCAGCCCCAGATCCCCAAGAGTCCACCTACCACAATGTACCAGGCTGGATAGAACTGCAACCAGTATACAGCAATGGTGAGGACTGAGGACCCTCCATTTGGGCAGGGACTCCAGGGTTGGTCTGGGAAGGGGTGGGACAGGAAATGAGGAAGGGGCAGTGCAGATGCTCAGAGGGCTCTGCTCCCTCTAGAGAATAAGCTATGACTGGGGGACAAAGAAGTAGCAAGACAAGGGGGCATGAATCTTAGAGTCCTCTCAAGTGTCAACTTCTCTCCAAGTAAATCCTAACAGAGGAGAAGTGGTGTACTCGGAAGTCTGGAGTGTGAAAAAGGAGAACAAAGTCACAGGTAAGACCCAAGGACCCTTGATTTTGGTGATTGATTGCTCTGTGTGACTCAGTCTCCACCCCTTCAGTAGGTCTGGGCTAACCAGACATAGAGATGCCCCTTGCGCTGGGTCACTGGACTTCTTGAGTTATGCCCACCTATATTCCTGTGATTAACCCAAGCTTATTGTGCAGAACTGCTTTCTCCATTCTCTATGGATGGCCTCAGCATCATCTGAGTAATGAAGCCACTGCCCTGGGCAGTCACTTAATTCCTCAGAGTTTCCATGTCCTGTCTGTGAAATGAGACAGGACTGTCTTCAATGCCTGTATCTATTTTTTACTGCTGCTGTGGCCAACAACCACAAGGGCTTAAACAATCAGTTCAGTTCAGTTCAATCGCTCAGTCATGTCTGACTCTTTGCAACCCCATGAATTGCAGCATGCCAGGCCTCCCTGTCCATCACCAACTCCTAGAGATTACTCAAACTCATGTCCATTGAGTCAGTGATGCCATCCAACCATCTCATCCTCTGTCGTCCCCCTTCTCCTCCTGCCCCCAATCCCTCCCAACATCAGGGTCTTTTTCCAATGGTCAACTCTTTGCATCAGGTGGCCAAAGTATTGAAATTTCAGCTTCAGCATCAGTCCTTCCAATGAACACCCAGGACTGATCTCCTTTAGGATGGGCTGGTTAGATCTCATTGCAGTCCAAAAGACTCTCAAGAGTCTTCTCACAGTTCAAAAGCATCAATTCTTCAGTGCTCGCTTTCTTCACAGTCCAACTCTCATATCCATACATGACCACTGAAAAAACCATAGCCGTGAATAGACAGACCTTTGTTGGCAAAATAATGTCTCTGCATTTTAATATGCTATCTAGGTGGGTCATAACTTTTCTTCCAAGGAGTAAACGTCTTTTAATTTCATGGCTGCAATTACCGTCTGCAGTGATTTTGGAGTCCCCCAAAATAAAGTCAGCCACTGTTTCCACTGTTTCCCCATCTATTTGCCATGAAGTGATAGGACCGGATGCCATGATCTTAGTTTTCTGAATGTTGAGCTTTACGCCAACTTTTTCACTCTCCTCTTTTGCTTTTATCAAGAGGCTTTTTAGTTCCTCTTCACTTTCTGCCATAATGGTGGTGTCATCTGCATATCTGAGGTTACTGATATTTCTCCCAGCAATTTTGATTCCAGCTTGTGCTTCTTCCAGCCCAGCATTTCTCATGATGTACGCCGCATAGAAGTTAAATAAGCAAGGTGACAATATATAGCCTTGACGTACTCCTTTTCTTATTTGGAACCGGTCTGTTGTTCCACATCCAGTTCTAACTGTTGCTCCCTGAGCTGCATACAGGTTTCTCAAGAGGCAGGTCAGGTGGTCTGGCATTCCCATCTCTTTCAGAATTTTCCACAGTTTATTGTGATCCACACAGTCGAAGGCTTTGGCATAGTCAATAAAGCAGAAATAGATGTTTTTCTGGAATTCTCTTGCTTTTTCAATGATCCAGCAGATGTTGGCAATTTGATCTCTGGCTCCTCTGCCTTTTCTAAAACCAGCTTGAACATCTGGAAGTTCATGGTTCATGTATTGTTGAAGCCTGGCTTGGAGAATTTTGAGCATTACTTTACTAGCATGTGATGTGAGTGCAATTGTGCAATAGTTTGAGCATTCTTTGGGATTGCCTTTCTCTGGGATTGGAATGAAAGGTGACATTTTCCAGTCCCGTGGCCACTGCTGAATTTTCCAAATTTGCTGGCATGTTGAGTGCAGCACTTCCACAGCATCATCTTTCAGGATTTGAAATAGCTCAACTGGAATTCCATCACCTCCACTAGATTTGTTCGTGGTGATGCTTTCCAAGGCCCACTTGACTTCACATTCCAGGATGTCTGGCTCTAGGTGAGTGATCACACCATCATGATTATCTGGGTCATGAAGGTCTTTTTTGTACAGTTCTTCTGTGTATTCTTGCCACCTCTTCTTAATATCTTCTGCTTCTGTTGTTAGGTCCATACCATTTCTGCCCTTTATCAAACCCATCTTTGCATGAAATGTTCCCTTGGTATCTCTAATTTTCTTGAAGAGATCTCTAATCTTTCCCATTCTGTTGTTTTCCTCTATTTCTTTACATTTATCACTGAGAAAAGCTTTTTTTTTTTTTTTTTCTGTCCTTGCTATTCTTTGGAACTCTGCATTCAAATGGGAATATCTTTCCTTTTCTCCTTTGCTTTTCACTTCTCTTCTTTTCACAGCTATTTGTAAGCCCTCCTCAGATAGCCGTTTTGCTTTTTTGCATTTCTTTTCCACGGGGATGGTCTTGATCCCTGTCTCCTGTACAATGTCATGAACCTCTGTCCATAGTTCATCAGGCACTCTATCAGATCTAGTCCCTTAAATCTATTTCTCACTTCCACTGTATAGTCATAAGGGATTTTATTTAGGTCGTACCTGAATGGTCTAGTGGTTTTCCCTACTTTCTTCAATTAATTCTGAATTTGGCAATAAGGAGTTCATGTTCTGAGCCATAGTCAGCTCCTGATCTTGTTTTTACTGACTGTGTAAAACTTCTCCATCTTTAGCTGCAAAGAATATAATCAATCTGATTTTGATGTTGACCATCTGGTGATGTCCATGTGTAGAGTCTTCTCTTGTGTTGTTGGAAGAGGGTGTTTGCTATTACGAATACATTCTCTTGGCAGAACTCTATTAGCCTTTGCCCTGCTTCATTCCATAATCCAAGGCCAAATTTACCTGTTACTCCAGGTGTTTCTTGACTTCCTATTTGGCAGGAGGAGAAGGGGACGACAGAGGATGAGATGGCTGGATGGCATCACAGACTTGATGGACATGTGTTTGAGTAAACTCCGTGAGTTTGTGATGGACAGGGAGGCCTGGCATGCTGCGATTCATGGGATCGCAGAGTAGGACACGACTGAGCAACTGAACTGTACTGAACTTTTGCATTCCAGTCCCCTATAATGAAAAGGACATCCTTTTTGGGTGTTAGTTCTAAAAGCTCTTGTAGGTCTTCATAGAACCATTCAACTTCAGCTTCTTCAGCATTACTGGCTGGGGCATAGCCTTAGATTACCATGATATTGAATGGTTTGCCTTGGAAAGGAACAGAGATCATTCTGTCATTTTTGAGATTGCATCCAAGTACTGCATTTTGGACTCTTTTGTTGACCATGATGACTACTCCATTTCTTCTAAGGGATTCCTGCCCACAGTAGGAGATATAACGGTCATCTGAGTTAAATTCTCCCATTCCAGTCTGTTTTAGTTCGCTGATTCCTAGAATGTCGACATTCACTCTTGCTATCTCCTGTTTGACCACTTCCGATTTGCTTTGATTCATAGACCTAACATTCTAGGTTCCTATGCAATATTGCTCTTTACAGCATAGGACCTTGCTTCTATCACCAGTCCCATCCACAACTGGGTATTGTTTTTGCTTTGGCTCCATCCCTTCATTCTTTCTGGAGTTACTTCTCCACTGATCTCCAGTAGCATATTGGGCACCTACAGACTTGGGGAGTTCCTCTTTCAGTATTCTATCATTTTGCCTTTTCATACTGTTCATGGGGTTCTCAAGGCAAGAATTCAGAAGTGGTTTGCCATTCCCTTTTCCAGTGGACCACATTCTGTCACACCTCTCCACCATGACCCGTCTGTCTTGGGTGGCCCCACATGGCATGGCTTAGTTTCATTGAGTTAGACAAGGCTGTGGTCCGTGCAATCAGATTGGCTAGTTTTCTGTGATTATGGTTTTAGTGTGTCTGCCCTCTGATGCCCTCTCACAACACCTACCCTTTTACTTGGGTTTCTCTTACCTTGGACATGGGGTATCTCTTCACGGCGGCTCCAGAGAAGCACAGCTGTTGCTCCTTATCTTGGACGAGGGGTATCTCCTCACCGCCATCCCTCCTGACCTTGAACATGGAGTAGCTCCTCTCGGCCCGCTGCAACCACGCAGCCACCACTCCTTGGATGGCTTAAACAATACTAGTTAATTATCTTAATGTGCTGTAAATCAGACACCTAACTCAGGTCTTACTGGGCTAAAATAAGTGTCCAAAGAGTTCCTTTCGGGAACCTCCAGGGAAGAATATATTTCCTTGCCTTTTCCAGCTTCTAAAGGATACCCCTTTCCATGGCTCATGGTTCCATCCCTCTGTCTTTAAAGCTAGCAATGTGGCATCTCTCTAACCATTCCTTCCATAGTCAGTGCTCCCTCTGATCACAGCTAGGAAAGGTTCTCAGGTTTTAAAGTTCTCCTTAAAATCCCACCTGGATAATCTAGGAAAATCCCTCCATTTCAAGGTCCTTAATCTTAATCACATCTTCAAAAATCCCTTTCTCCATCTAGGGTCATACATTCACAGGTTCTAGGGGTCAGGACATGGACATCTTTGTGGGAAACATTATTCAGCTAACCACACTCTCTCAGAGGGTTATTGTGAGGACCAGATGAGGAAGCAGATGTAGAGATGCTATAGCAGCAACAGAATCTGAGCACCTTTTATGATGAGTCTATGATGGTTGTCTGGCTGCGTCATTATTTCTCCCTCCTGGTAGACGGTCTGCAGTGAACAATCCCAGCCTGGCTTCTTCCTGCAGGCAAAAGAAAGAACAACCTTTGGGGCTATTCTAATTCTATTCTGAAAAAATCTGCCACATGATTTTAGCTATGCTGCTTCCCCACCCCCCCACCCCTTTTTTTCAATCCCTGTTATATAAAATCAAATGACAAATGAACTGTATTTTGTTCTTCTCTTGGTTCAGTGGCCTCTTGACCTCTAACATGAATGAATTCATTCACACTTATAATCCCCTTTGATGAAAGTATTTCTATTATCCCCACTTCGCAGATGAGGGAATGGAGGCAGAGACCTTAAATGACCAGCCTGAAGTCACAGAACAGTTTGTCTCCAGAATTCAAGTGTTGGGCCAAGCTCTGCTTCTCAGGACAGTTCCAGGGAGCCTTAGAATTCACTCCAAGCTAAAAGACAAAGTCCTGCTTGATGAATGCCATATTTCTTTCCACCTTTAAGAAAATATAGTAATAATAATAGCAGCTTCTAGTATTATATCAACATGTGTTGAGCAGTTCTTCTGTGCCTGGTACAGTTCTGAGTACTATAAATAAATGTTAAAATGTATATGCCCTAAATATATACATACATATTTATAGTTTGTTTGTTAATAGCCTTCAGAATTGGACCGTCACACTGGATTGCTCAATGTATAACAGATATTAGAAATCACACACACACACAACCCTATAGATAGATATTATTATTCCCATCATGCAGATGAGACAACTAAAGTGGGAGATACTGAGTGACTTGTCCAAGGCTGCAGAGGTGGTACTGGAGGTCAGTTTAGGTGGTCTGGATCTGGAATCTGCTCCAAGCCAGCTGCTTCTCCATAACATGCGTGCATGCTCAGTCATGTCTGACTCTTAGTGATTCCATGGTCTGTAACCCACCTGGCTTCTCTGTCCATGGGGTTCTCATGGCAAGAATACTGGAGTGGGTCGCCATTTCCTCCTCCAGGGGATCTTCCTGATCCAGGGATAGAACCCAAATCTACGTTTGCAGGTGGCTTCTTTACCACTGAACCACATGGGCAGACCCTCTTCATAACATCTATTATTAATCTATGATCAAAGCATAAGCAAGATAAAAGTAGAATTCTTCCTTTTGAGAGCCCCTGGGGGAGCTCCTCATGGGGAACAAAGAGTGTAGCGATGCTGCGGAGAGAGCTGGTGGAAGCTGTGAGGCTGAGAGTCTTAGTAAAGGTTCAGTGGCTGTGCAGGCCCCATGGAGAAGGCTGTGGCTGGGCTGATGGCTTGGGTACAAGTGGAGAATTGAGTTCACAGTTGAATGCTTCCCTTCTTTCCACAGCGGCCTCTGAACCAGAGCTTTTCAAGAACACGGTGAGTCCCAGGACCTGTGCACCCTCCCGTCTCAGGCCCACTGGTCTCCTGCCCTCACCTGTGTGCTCTTTCCCCCAGGATTCCTGTGTCATCTACGCCCAGGTGAAGGGCGCTTCCACCGCAGCCTCTAAGCCCCAGTTCTTGGATCCATTCACTCCTCACAGATGAGTCCACACAACTCCAGATTGTGTGGGAAGATTTAAGCCACCCCAGGCCACACCCAGCAGCCAGGGCCCCAAGTGCCCACACCTTCGTCTGAACAAAACACGGGGCCCCAAGGGACTCCTGTCTACTTCCAAATTGACAGCCTTGCCACGCATCCCAAGCAGCATATTGTTCCCAACCCAGGGCCCATGATGTTGCCTGGCTTCCTTATTGTGCTTGAGCTTCACACATATCCCCACTACTCCTCCATGAGGACGACACCTGAGCTCTGCCATGAATACAACCTGCCCTCAGTCAATGCTTTTCTCAGTTGCCATCAGTCTGGTATGGCTATGGTGGGCTCTGCCAAATGGGATAGCACACACCCATGGAGATGTGTACACTGGGTTTGTTATAGACCTCTCCATGGTGGGACTGCATTCCATACTCACCTGTCTGTCTGAAACTCTAAGCTCAGCATCTGGCACCAGGATAACTTCTCTCCTGCACATGTAACAATATCTACCTGTCCAAGTAAGTGGATTTCGCACACTAGGACCTCGATCCTTCCCATCCTGCCAGAAGGAACCCGGCACAGTCATGGCCAGGAGGACCAGAGATGCAGATAGGATACACATTGAAATATAGGAATGAATGGATATTCATAGAAATATTTGAATGAATGAATGAGCAAATGAGGAAGATATTATGGATCATTATGATGTATTCTTACCCTCAAACTGGCATCTGATACAGTGTGCTTCCTAGGAAATCCAAGAAATAGGAAATAAATTCAGAGAAGGAGTTTGGGTGAGGAGAAATCTGTTCAGAAAGCAAGAAGGCTTCTCAAACTTCAAAGTGCTTATGGGTCACCTGGGGATCGCATATTCACAGATTCTTTTTTTTTTTTTCACAGATTCTTATTCACATTTACAGATTCTTATTCATATTCACAGATTATTATTCAGTGGGCCTGGGTGGAGGCTAAGACCCTGTATCTATAACAAGCTCCCATGTAATGTTGATGCTTACTGATCCTACGAGTCTACTAATCCCGGGAGCCTACCAAGTACCCAGACCCTGTAGGTTTTGGCAGAGGTTCATGGAGAAGCAGTGAGGGCTCTGTCTGTCTATTGCCCAACTCCATGGGGGCCACTGATACAGCTCACATGATTCCTGCACTGTTCTTCCACCAGAACACCATCAGCTGTTATTACTAAAAGAACTTCTCTTCTACACGCTGGGATGCATCAGTCACCCTGGGTCCAGGAAAAAGTAACTGTCACTATCTTTGTTTCCTCACCTTGGGCCTCATATTTTTCCCATAAAGGGATTGAATACACTGTGAATAAATACACCCCTTAGTTTTCTCCATTCAAAGTTGATCTGTCTCACTTCTGAGCCATGGGATGTTTTGTTCCATTTTTATGATGCCCATCACACCTTATCTTGACCTCCACCCTCCAGTGGATTGTACAGAGGGAATCATTTCCAAGTCCCATTGCCTAAAATAAAACTCTTCTCAAGGAGTTTATGATCTTTCTCCGCCCAGTGCTGCCCACTTCCCTCCAGGCTTCCCACAATTGTTGTTCTCCACACCCTATTCTCAGTCACAGGGTGATCTTCCCCATTTTCTAATATAGACTCTTTGTACTTCCTCCATAGAAGGGCTTTTCTGTCACTTGCATATCATGGAATCCTGTTCATTCACAAGACCCAAGTCAAGTGTCAGCCCTTCCTAGGAGTGATCTGTCTTTGGGATCTTATAGCACTTTTGGGGGGGCAAGGGGGGCCACATTGTTTTTTTAACTGAATGATATTTGCTTCACAGAATTTTGTGGTTTTCTGTCATACATCAACAAGAATCAGTCATAGCTACATCCATCTTCCCTCCTTCCTGAACCTCCCTCCTATCTCCCTCCCCACCCCTTCCTTATGGATTGTCACAGAGCCCCTGTTTGAGTCCATATAATAGAGCCTATTATATGGAGTGAGGTAAGTCAGAAAGAGAAATATAAATATCATATACTGATGCACATACATGGAATCTAGAAAAATGGTACTGATGAATTTATTTTCAGGGCAGCAGTGGAGAAACAGACATAGAAAACAGACCTCAGGACACAGCGGGAGGGGAGGAGGGAGAGGGTGAGATGTATGGAGGGGGTAACATGGAAATTTATAATACCATATGTGAGACAGCCAATAGGGATTTGCCATACAACTTAGAGAACCCATAGCACTTTTATACAGTGAGGCTTGGAATCACTAATGGTTGATGTTTGGAGGGAACTTAGTTTAATCTAAACCACTTCTCTAACTTTGTGGTTGGAAGCTGAGAACCAGAGAGGAAGTGTAACTAGCTGAAAATTAAGCAACCAGTTAGTGGCAAAGCGCACACTAAACTAAACTAAACCCAGGAAAGTGCTCTTTCCTCTACATGGTTCCTCTGCTACAAAGACATGTGCATTTTTGAGTCATCAAGACTGAGTTCCTTAAAAGCAAAGCCCAGGCGGCCAGCATGGTGCCTGGTGTTCAACTGATGCTCCATGAATGGTTGTCAAATTGGATGTCTATCAAATCCCCTGACAAACAAACATCACCTCCACAAATTCATCTATAACCCAGAGAAGTGCATACATGTCCTTCAATCTCAGAGCTTTTATATATAAAATATATATATGTATATATAATATAAATATAATATATATAATATAAATATAATATATATAATATATATATAATCTCAGTAAAAATCACTGTTATGATATCCATCTATCAGTTTGAGATGAATGCTGTGTTTTGTTCAAAACCTAGGTGACCTGCAGGTATCTCAAACATGACATAAAACCCAGTCTGTTGTCGCCATGAAATCTGCTCTCCTTCCTGTGTTCTCTTTCTTCCTTCCTCCCCTCCTCTCTTCCTTTTCTTCCTTCTCTCCTTCCCTGTCTCTTCCTCCCCGCTCCTCCCTTTCCCTTCTCTTCCTCCCTTTCCCTTCTTCTTTTGCTTTTTCTTTGTCTCCTCTCTGCCCTCCTCTCTCTGTGTCTTCCATCTTCTTTTCCTAGTTGTAGATAGCACTCTAGTCACCCAAGACAGAAGATGCATAGCCATCTCTGAGTCTCTACAATGAATTGGTCACCCAAGCCAGTTCAGTCAACTTTCTTTCCTTGGACACACCACATAGCATGCAGGATCCTAGGCCCCCAATGAGGAATCAAATCCGGGGGCGGCCTGAAATAGAAGCACGGAGTCTTAATCACTGGACCACCATGGAATTCCTAGTCAATTTTATTTTTGAAATATCTCCCAAATCACATCTTCCTTTTCGTGTCCACCCCCACTGCCTTAGTACATGCCCTTGTCACCTACCACCAGGACTGCATAGTAGTCTCACAAGCACTTTCTCCACTTCCACATTCCCTCCTAGCACAACTACTCCCAACAGATGTGCCAGGAAGCCCTCCCAACAGAACTGTTAGTATGGTCTTTCTAAAATCCAGCTCTAGTTATTACTCTGCTTGAACTCCTTCAGTTATTCAGAGTTCAGGCTCCATCATGGGGCATAAGGCTCTTCCTGACCTAGATCCAACTTACATTTACAGCTCTATCTCCCAATATTTCCCTTAGCAGACAAGAACACATACCATGTATTCCTGCCACACAAACTTCTTTCCATTTCCTACACACACCACCTTCTTTAAAGTAGCCTTAACTTTCCCCCCTTTTTTGTTCTATCAGACTCACTCATCAAATGTCACCTCTCAGTGAGGCCTCATTTCTCTCAATGGGCTTCCATAACCTTTGGCATCTATGTTTCTTATACTTCTTACAAAAGTGTGTGTGTGTGTGTGTGTGTGTGTGTGTGTGTGTGTGTACTCCTCTCCCCAGACTATTTAAAGCCTGTCTAGAGTTGAGTATTACAGCTAGATCTAGTTTATAACCCTCCCATCATCCTCACATCAGCCCCAGAACACAACACAGGGCCTGGTGAATCATAGAGACTCAATTTACAGTGAATAAATGAATGTGCAACAGTATTGAATGCACTTTCCCTATTTTCTTCAGAATAACACCTAAAGCCTCAAAGCTGAGCTCAAAAGTTGATAGCAACTCACATGTGCTGCAGAGGAACTTTTGACACAATCCCACAGAATTGACTCGGAAGTGGCTGCATGACTCTTGAGCACCTCTCTGGCTTCTCACACCTCCTCTAGCAGCTTTTGGTCAGAGTTCTTGAAATGGGTGATGGGGGAGGAGATGGTGGTTGGTGAGGAGCAATGGGCATTTTACTTTCCCTCCCCACTCTAGCCAGGAGACGGTAGGACTCCTAGATAATGGCTTAAGGAAGGGAAGACTACCCCTCACCTCACCACTCAAGGAGAACTGTTGATCCTCCGGCAGAGAGAGAGAGCATTTAAGAGATCTTGACATGAGTGCCCTGGGGCTTGGGGATGTTAGAGAGCACACTTTATTTTCACTCTTGTAGTTTCCTCTCATGGGAAGAGAGTTCTATTAGCATCACACTTCTGGCCTCCAGTGATTTTAGAAGGAGAGCATAGTCCAGCCCTTTTGTCTTCTTTTTTCACAGCCAAGAGCTACCCACAGGATTGCATGTTCCTCTCTGTTCTAAATTCTAAAGGGTCTGCCTCTACAATGGGATACTGACGGTTTCACAGGCATAACCCTGACCTCAGTGTTTGGCACAGGAAGCTTCAAACCTTAAGAAGCAAAATAGAGAATTCAGGGAAGCCAAATGCACAGCAAGAGAAGAAGGCTTCTGTTCCAGGCAGGGAAGACAGCTCTATGCTTTGGTGGTGTTTACCAGATATAGACCATGTGGGTTTTTTACTGTGGTTTTGTTTTTATGACAATTTTTGGAGCTGAGTTGGCTTTCAGGGGCTGAACTCGAGAGAGGAGTTCTAAGCCTTAGACTGCGTTGTTTGGTGGCAGGTCACTAGAACTTGGGCAAAGTATTGACCAAGGCCTGTAGGGCTGGGAATGTGCACATTGACCATTAAGCTACGGTGAGCAAGTGCACAGGCTCTTCTGGTTGCAGTGGCCCCAGACATAGCTTGCACTATTCCTGTGGTTGTGAATTCAGGCAGCTGCTTCTGCTGGTCAAAGGTTCCAGTTCCTTCTGGCATTTGGGGGCACAACCTCTCTCATACACATGCCATGAACCTTTCCTTTATAGTCTAGGGCTTCCAATCAGGCTGAAGTGCAAATGTGCAGAGAAGTTGATTCTGATAATGGGATATTGGAAGCAATGGAAAGATTTTGCTCCTTTTCTCCTCTCCACAGTCCCCTGCCTAAATGCACCATTCAGAGATACAAAGCTTTATTTACATAACTTCTTTGAGGGCTCCCTGAGTGAACAAGCAATTGGTTTGTTGCAAAACTGTGGCAGGTTTGGGGTGCATGCATGCCAAACTGCTTCAGTTGTGTCCAATTCTTTCCCATCCTATGGACTGTAGCCAGCCAGGCCCCTCTGTTGATGGGAGTCTCCAGGCAAGAATACTAAAGTGGGTTGCCATGCCCTTCTCCAGGGGATCTTCCCAACCTGAGGATCAAACCTGTCTCTTAGGTCTCCTGCATTGGCAAGCAGGTTTTGTTTTTTAGTTTTTTTTTTTTAAACCACTAGCACCACCTGGAAATCCCAAGTTAGGGCTACACAATCTTAAATGTGTTCTTTCCCAGCCTCTCTCCTATCCCATTTCCCTCCTGCTTCCCTGAGATTATTCTCACCCACAGTGTGTTAGCTCATGAGCTTCTGCTTTAGGCTACCTCTAGATGAAAGTCAAGGGCCCAGCAAAGCTAGCAGCCTGGAAAAGGGGCTCATTTTTCCTTGAATTGAATGGTTTTTCTGAACAGCTATGGCTGTGGCCAAGATTCAGTCATAAAACAGAATATTTTCATTCAAGGCCTTTGGTGTATTGAAAGCCAGGGCAGTCTTTTCTGCTTTCAAAGCAATGGCAGCTGTTTATTTCCATGTGTGTCACAGAGCTTTGCAAGCTGTTCAACATTAGGGCCTTGCCAAGATAGGCAGGGCTGGGTCTGCTGGTGTAACTGCAGATTAGCGTTTTGACAAGGACACCAAACACTGGAGACATGAGCCTGAACTACAGCCCTGTGCTGCCTTACAGTGTACAAGGGAGGACGTTTGTCTCCATTACAGAACTTCAACTAATGCAAAGACAGAACAAGGGGAGCGTGTCCCTGGGAGCCAGGGTTTTAGGCCCAGCTGCAAATTCAGAGATGACAACAGCAAGAACAACTCAGGACTGAAGGAAAAGATCTGCTC